>NW_010247126.1:19262-46118 GCF_000690775.1 Eurypyga helias | reverse complement strand
ACACAATGACAGTGATGAGACCCAAATGATGGGTGAGGAGGAGATTTCATGTGAATTTTGCTTACAGAGCAGCACAGCAATCAGGCAGATGGTCTCTTTCTTTTTGGATGTGCTCCTGGCGTATGTAATCTTGCTAGTAATTCCAAGAAGGTGGGTTCCTTTCTCGCTCACTTTATTAGATGTCTGAAAAATTCAGGCTGTTTCTGATCAGCTAATGAAAAGCGCCATTCTCCCTTCAGAAACATTAAGACTTGGCTGCTCAGCCATGGGGGAGATGAAGCTGCTTGATTGTCTTCCAGTGACATCATCCTGGTGTCGGGAATAGCCAGGAAATTCTTGACCATGACCACTTTCTGCTTGAAAGTGGTGTGGGTTTTTTTTTTTCTTGCTCTTCTGTTTCACCCCAGCAATGAAGTCATCCCAACTGGCCGCTGCTTGCTTTTTGGATGCCTGTTCTTTCTGCCTCTGATGCACAGGTCGTGTTCTTGCTTCCTGCAGTATAATGGATTAAGCAGTTTTCTGTGTCTTGGGTGGAATAATTTAAATGCAGATGATCCAAATCCTGCGTCTCGTTTTTTCCGGGTAGTATTTTAGTGCATTGTTTTACTCTGACTAATTTTATTTAAGGATTTTTGGAGTGTTTTCAGTGGGAATCAGTGCCCTGAAAGTAAGGTTAGAATCTAAAGAAATAGACTGAACATACCCCCTTCTAGGTTACTTTTTGGTTTTTTAACAGCATGAAATGAACTCTCTACTACTCTGTGAGAACTCTGCAATGTGGTGTAATTGTTTAAGCTGTACTTGTCTTGGAGACTAATTACAACATGATGTTGATTGGGATTAGAAGTTGAGAATACTGTTCGGGCCAACTCCGAGGACCCCTAGTAAAGATGCCTCTGTGATCAGTGGGAGATGTGAGACTGCTCTGGTACCCAGAAGATGCTAAAATATCCATGACTCGTTATCCATTTATATGACTTTCAGCTTCGGAAACATTTTCACTTCCATTCCAGAACTTCTTCACTTATTCATATGGAATTGTGTGCCTCTTTCCAGCAGTGTTGTGACCTGGGATACCACGCTAGCCTCAACAGAGCTCTCAGGACATTCTTGTCTGCTGAGCTGAACCTGGAGCAGTCAAAGCACGAGGGTCTGGACGCCATCGAAAACGCCGTGGAGAACCTGGATGCCAACAGTGATAAGCAGCGCCTGATGGAGATGTACAACAATGTCTTCTGTCCCCCCATGAAGTTCGAGTTTCAGCCCCATATGGGTGACATGGTCAGTTCGTATTCCGCTCCGGCTCTAGCTCTGTAAACACTTGCAGCTTTGCCTGTTTACTTCCCTCGTCTTTGGTAGCGAGACCCACTACGAGGCCACCTGTTTGGCTCTATTTTGGGAAGGGAAAAGGGGACTGAGTTGAAGATTAGGGAGAGGCTCATGGCACAGATGTCTGAATATAACTGACTCATTTTCTGATTACCAAAGCTACTGAAGATGAAACTACTTAATTAGGTACAATACTAATTGTAGAGGAAACACTGTGTTAACCTCTCATTCAAGCCACAATTAACCTCTGCACCCCGAGACAGACTCTCAGGGTAGAGATTTGAAGGGACAACAAGAGGCTAGACTTAAATGCAGGTTTTTGAGGCACTGGAGTGTGTAATCGTAGAGCACAAATGGTTTATGGTGGTGCTTTATGCATCTTCATTGTGAGACAAGGCAGGCAGGACTTTCATTTTTGGCAATGAAAATCCCTCTTGTTATAGGTTTATCAAGATGTGGTTACTCATCAGGGAACTGTTGAAAGTAGCACAAGCTGAAACCGGTTCACAAATCTAAATGGGAACACATGTACACTGTAATAATTTAGGTCAATTGGTTGGCTTTCTAGACTATCCTCCTGAAGGCTGAGGAAGAACTGTGCGGATGGTCGCTTGCAGCCAGCCTCTTAGAGTCGCTGCTTCAGGCTTCTCTTTGTCTCTTCCCTCTTACGTGAAACCCTCAGACTGCAAATGACCTTTCTCAGTTTTTCTGTGCTTCAGTCTTATCCTGTAAGACTGTGGGAAGAAGAAGAGTGACCTGCAGACTGTCACTCAGCTAACAGCTCACTTTCACTGAATCATTCATCTCGGCTCTCCTCGAGGCCGAGTGAGCATTTACAAATGCGAGCTGTTAGCCTGGGTGCGATACACCAGGTTGAATATGTGCTGGTCGCGATAAAACTCCAGTTTCTCTCCTTAAACAATAGCCTTACGCAGTGAGGTCAATGTTTTCCTTTTAAAACCAAACCAAATACCGAACTACAAAGCTGCCTCGTGCTGTGAAACAAGACTCTGAACAGTGCTGGGAAGCCCACGGTTCTGGCATATTTGACAGGTCGCTAACCTGCTCTTTTTTATTTCAACTTTGTTGGATTTATTACACAGTGAATCGTGCCTGTTCCTGTACTGTACAGGATGCTACAGCAAGCTCAGCCACTCGTACTCCCACCCCAGGACACCTGGATGGTATATTGACCCAAATTTCTCTTGATGTGCCAACAGGCACTCACTTCTTGAGGGTTTAGGGTGTGATGAGCCCAGTGTCTGCCATAGAGGACTTTCAGAACTCAGGAGAAGCTTGTGTTACTGAAAGGAGCTATTTTTTTTCTAGTTCTCTTTTAATATTCATGTTCTGCTTCACTTGCTTTCCAACACAGTCGGGGAGTGAACTGCAGTTTGGTAGAACACAGGCCTTTTCCACTGGTTGAAATCCAGGGCCATAAAGATCTAAAACGAAGCACTTTGGAGGAAGTTTGTTTATAATAACACAATGCACTATTTGCAATGTTCTTGATTCTGTGGGGTTTTTTTTCCTAGCCCTCTGAAACCGGTGCCGTTTCTCTTCCAGGAGTCGCAGCTATGTGCCCAGCAGCCCGTCCAGAGCGAGTTAGTGCAGAGGTGCCAGCAATTGCAGTCTAGATTGTCTACCCTTAAGATTGAAAACGAGGAGGTGAGCTGAACAACCAAAATCAACAGCCCTTTTTCTACTTCCAGGGGGGAGTGGGGACTAATTAAGGAAGAATCTAGTTTCTGTGATCCTCGTTTATGGAAAATTGTGGTAAAATTGACAAATAAGGCAACTGAGGCCAGCGGTGTGTGATTTGACGTGAAAACTGCAGGGAGGGGATCCTTTAAAATACCTACATGTATCTCTTCCCGTCCTTAATGTGATGGGGCTGGCTGTGTTGCACAAGTTGTATTTGAGTAACTAATAGAAAAAGGGGATTATAATGTTTTGCAGTGAAGACTGAATTTGCATAACCTAAGGTAAGAGCTGATTTATGTTTAATTGGTCATCTGAGATGAGACACAGCTAGCTCAATGGCCTCTGTTTGGGAAGAGGGCAATACCTAATCTGCACCTCTGTGTTTTCAGTTCTTCTTGGGGAAAACTTACAACTCCTTTATGCCTAGGAAGTTGATTCTGGCCTTCAGTGAAAATGTAGAGTACTGCAAAGTCCTTTTCTGATATCTAATACCTGATGCCCAGCAGATGTAGTTAGAGAAGACAATTTTAAGAGCTTTGTTCCAGCACTCTTCGCTTTCAAGTTAAATTTCCTTATGTGTCCTCGTCATCCCAGACTGCAGGTGTTTTCCTACTCCTGGCAGGTCTGTGTGCTGCCAGCAGTTTATATGGACTGTGCTGTTAATGAGGAAAACTTGTGTTGTACACGTTAATTATGGCACGCAGGATGTGAAACCAGTAGTGTCTGTTTATTAGTAAAATGCACCCGGGTACTTACCACCTCTGTTCTTTGCTTCGTTTCTTACGTACTCTCGTTCTTGCTGGACAGGTTAAGAAGACTATGGAAGCTACGCTCCAGACGATCCAGGATATCGTCACGATAGAGGACTTTGATGTCTCTGACTGCTTTCAGTACAGCAACTCAATGGAGTCTGTTAAATCCACGGTCTCGGAAACGTTTATGAGCAAACCGAGCATCGCCAAGAGACGGGCCAACCAGCAGGAGACGGAGCAGTTCTATTTCACAGTAAGGAGCTAATTTTCAGCATGAGCACGTAGAACGTATTTAGAATTACACTCACAAGAGAGTGCAAAATGAGGCTATCATCTTGCCAAAACGCGCTGTAATTGATTTTGGACCAGCAGAGTAAGCATGTTGGGTTTTAAAGACGGGTGCTTTGAATTCTTTACAGAGATATTGGGATACCTCTCTTGATGCAAAATTACTCTGTGGGTAAACTGTGTAAAATTTAATTTCTTCTGCATCTAAAAAGGAATTGTCTGAGACCGTAAAGCTTGTAAATATCAGTTTTCAAGAAAATCACTCTTTCATTTCTGGCTATTATCATCTTACAATTTCGGCTCACATAAGCTTTTAATTGTGTCAGTGCGTTTTTACAAGATGCTGAGAGCTTTTTACACTGAGTTTCATACCAGACTATGTATGTTTTCCTAAATTGGGTTCATGTTGAACTGTTGAATTCGCTTCCATTCTAAAAATATTTCCAAATAGCAGATAAAAATCACACCTCTTACCCTGGTTACTTTGCTGTTCCTTTGGGCATCTTCCTCTTCCAAGAACGGCGTTGCTGATTAGAAGTCTTCAGGTTGCACTAGCTGGCAGGATGGTTTCTGTCAGGCCTTGGCTTAGTCAGATTAAAAGTCTTTGTAGGAGGTGAAGCTGGCTGTTGAGAAGAGTGAGTGGACAAACTGCTTCAGTGAAGAAGGGATTGACCACCCTGCCCGGGGTTGTGAAACTAGAAAAATAATTTTTAACTGTTCTCTTTCTAGAGAGGGACTATTCAAATAGGAGACTGAACCCAGGATGTTATTTGGGTGTAATGTTTTTCCGTTTTGTGGTGTTAGTTTCCCGCTGCTGAGCAGTGAGGTCCTGGCAGGGCTGTGGAGCCGTCTCAGCAAGCAGAGGTGTGATCTGTCATGTCCTGCCCAACGTGGGTGAAATAGAATCACAGAACCATAGAATAGGTTGGGTTGGAAGGGACCTTAAAGATCATCTAGTTCCAACCCCCCTGCCATGGGCAGGGACACCTTCCACTAGACCAGGTTGCTCCAAGCCTCATCCAGCCTGGCCTTGGACACTCCCAGGGATGGGGCATCCACAGCTTCTCTGGGCAACCTGTCCCAGTGCCTCCCCACCCTCTGCAGAAAGAACTCCTTCCTGATATCTAATCTAAACCTGTTGACCAGACTTATAAATATCCTTTATAAGGATTTCAGGTTTTGACTCTCTAAGGAGCAGTTTTTGTGGTGTATGGGAAGAGGCCCAGATGAGCGTTACTGAGGCCGAGGGCAGAGCTGTGTAGCAATGTGGGCGAGGCATTCTTTGTGCAGGGGATAAAACAGAGTGTGGTGCACAAGAAGAGCTTTAAATCCCCTCATAACTAAATGCTGAGGGATATGAACTGAAAGAAAAATATTCATTTGAAAGAATACTCTGTTACTGCGGAACTCCGGTTGGAAATTCCACGTACTGCGTTGCTAGCTAGGCAGAGCTCTTAGGTAAATATTGGGATGGTGCTGTGGGAATTTAATCGAAGGCGTGCTGACTGTAGTATCTCTACACTGACATAAGCTGTATTTCCGCTGGAGGCATATCCTTGCACACCAGTGCCACGATGGCCCCGTTGTTAGGGCTTTGAGGGATGGTTTGTATTGGGAATAAAAGCTTAAACTTCCCAGTGCTGCTGAAAAGCATAGAAATGGTGATGGTCTTAGCACGGAGCTCATGCAGGGAGCTAAAGCAAGGAAGTAGCGGTGACCTGGGAGCTGAAACGTGGGGATGTGTCCTGGGGGACGCTGCTGCCATGGCTGCACTCCTGCTGCCGGAGCCGGCAAAATCGGAGCTAGCGTGAGGATGCCTGTCAGAGCTGAAATCCTACTGCTGACTGTAACAGAGCTGGCACGCTGCCCTACCTGAGGAATGGGGGATGAATGGTTTGATTCTTTCACCTCTGAAACAGGATAATTTTAGTTCTTACTTGAAATGGGTTTTTTTTTTTCCTCTAAAAGATTAAAACCCAGTACAATGCACATTCTGTGAAGTGCTTTAAAAATTCATGTAAATTTATTATTACCAAACCCTTAAGACATGGGTGAGTATTGTAGGAGGTTCCCCTGCTAATCAGCCCTACAGAAAGGTCCCGCTGGTGGTGTCAATGTGCCGCTGTTCCCACGTTCGGCGGCTCGCAGGGGAGCGGGGGTCTGATTCGCCCTCAATCGAGCGCCTTGTTTGAAACTGTTCCGGGGGGGGCGAGGGAGGGAGGAAAACTGCTGAGCTCTCCAGACTGGGGACAGTTAAGGATGTGGGACAGTGGCAGAAACTGCTTTTCTCTCTAGCCTCAAAAGCACAAAATCTCTTTTCCCTGAGAACTGCCCTGTACCTGGGCTTAGCAAGGGTGTCAGAGTTAGGTGGGTTTGGGGAGATGGTAGGTGCAAAATGCTCACCATCTCTGCCTGACAACAGACCTTCAGCTCTTTAATTCTGCCCGTGCAGAGATGGAGTGGCTGGGGGACATTTCTGCTGCTTCGTGTCTGATTGTACTTAGCCTGAGTCCAGCAGTGCTCTGCCGGCAATGGAATCCTTAGGAGTTCTGTAGTTTGATCATTTTTTTTTTTGACTGTTTTCATTAAACCAGAAATCAAATGCCTAGGGGATCTTTGTAATTCATTGAAAAAAAGCCTGGAGCCTTATTTTGAAATGACTTATTTTTTCATAAGCGTACTGGTAGCGGGCAGGGTACAGAATGTTAGGCATGAGGAAATAGAAAGAACACATGAAATACTGCCTGGGATAGGAACCTTCTCTTTGTCTCCTTTAAAACAGCCCCTGGTCCCCGTCTGCGGGCAGGCGATGTTCCTAATCTGAGCGCTGCCAGCGCCGCAAAGGCAGAGCATCTGCGAGTGCCAGCCGCATCCCCGGCCCTGCCCCGCACTGAGCCGCAGCCACCAGTGAGCTGAGCTTAAGTTTTTACAGCAGCTTCAAAGGGAAGCTGAACTCTCTTCCAAATCAAGTTGATTTGCTGATCTCTAAGCTTCTGTTTGAGCTATTTGGAGCTGAGCCTTCTAGCCCTTGTGTCTCTTGGCCTGATCGTGACTTTGAGACGGGGAGCTTGGCACCTCCCAGATTTATCCTCAAATCCCCACTTCAAATTCTCTGGCTATTTTTGCAGCTTATACTCTTCATGTTTTCTCCTGTCAAAATTTGATGCAAAGATCTAAGTGATTGAGCAAAATACATAGTTGGGGCTTGGTGAGCAGATTCTACAGGGAAAATCCAAAATATGCAGTTAATTTTTCTTTTTTGCCACGGTCACCAGGCTTCCTGTTTTCTTCTAAAACAACCACCAAAACTCCAAGTGTCAGTATAGGAAGCAGGAAGTGCTGAGACACTCCAAAGGTAGTTAATTCTTGGGAAATTTTTCTTCCAGTCTTGTCAACCCAAAGGGACATAAAACACAAGACTTCTGGCTGTTCGTTAAAGCCCCAGCTCAGCCAGTTTTGTTTGTTGTGGGGGTCCACGCTGCTGCTGCAGAGCCCACGGTGGAGACTTTGTGGGGTCCTGGAAGTGTTACCCCACCCTCAATACTGTGTGTATGTTGCTTCTTGGTTCTTTACATTTTACGTGGAGGCTGCCGTTGTTACAACCTGCGTAGGGCAAGCAGGGGCCAGGCATTCTCATTGCTAAAAACACTGTTTTTCACCTTAAGGGTTTGCAGTTGGGACAACTGGAAGAAAGTGGATAGAATTGGGGAAAGCTGAAGACAACTGGAATGTTTCATTATTAAATGCAAATCCTGTCTTTGTGTTCATCTTTCTGGGTGAACTTTGAAAATATCTCATTATTCTAAAGAGTGGCCTGTGATATTTGAAGAGTTATGTGCTATTTGTTTATTTTTGAGTGTAAACATGTCCTGATTACAATGTGGACAGCTACTCTACAGCAGGGTATTTTATGTGCCGCAGCACGGTGGAGATAAATAACGCTGCGGTGCACTGCAAGGAGATGAAAGAGCTGTGAAAACCCAGCGTTCGCAGAGCTGCGAAAAATCAGGAAGGAGTGGGGAAAAACAACGGCGTGATTGTACAATATTTCACCGAGAGAACAAATCTAGACTTAAATAATATATCTTTATTTGTTTTGTCCCGTGCTCCCCCCTGCAACCCCGTGTGTCATCCAGCGGGGAGGCAGGCGCACTATTTGACAAGTGAAGTGGGGTGAGGGAGGTTAAGTGAGAGAATAAGCACAGTAGCAGCCTTTTAGTTTGTTAAAACAGATTGCTCATTCAGTCGCCTGTGACGCGCGAGGGAAGTGCGTTTCCATTTCTCTCCTGTCTGGAGAGAAGAGGCATGACAGCTTCTCAGATGTCTTAAAAGATGCCAAACATTCAGCTGATTCCACAGCGAGACAATAGGAATTGCGCTGCGGATACGTCCGGACTGAGCTTCTGGATTGCCCAGACACTATAAACCAGGAGGGGTTGGTTCATCCCTCACACTGTAAACTTCAGTGTGATTTTGTACTTCACATTAAGCTCAGAATCCTAAAGATGCAATCAAAGAAATTAATTGTCTGCTCATGATCTTGGTTTTTTTCCACTTTCACAGAAAATGAAGGAGTATCTGGAAGGCAGGAACCTGATAACAAAGCTCCAAGCCAAACATGACCTCCTTCAGAAGACCCTGGGAGAAAGTGAGTCTGGGACCCGCTCGTCACTGCTATTAGCCGGGCTGTTGCACTTAATTAGTAGCTGACTGTGGGTAACGGTTGTGGATTGCTGATGCAAAGTAGACACACTCATGTTTTATGAATTGACTTTTCTGACCTCTCTGTTGGAGAAGGCGAGTGACCTACATGGCTGCTGGATTAATGGTGAACAGAAAATGCTTAATGATCGCTAATGTGCACTGCTTATTTGTTAAAACGCAGCATATGCCCACTCATTCATCCTGTCCTCTCCTGTACACACACCTTCTGCTTCTCGCTTAATCTGTCTTGGGGTGAACCTTGTGATTGCCACTCTGCTGACGAGCTGAGTGTTGCCTTGTTAGGCTGGTCAGAAGTTGCACTGGCATGGCAGCTTAGCTGCTTCTCAGTGATCAATCCAGACCAGGCTAACGGGTGTGAGCACGGCTTTTATTAGGGGAATTAACCAATGAATTTCAGAGCGTGTGAAGTAAGTTGCCTATCTGGAGGGCATTAGTCAGGGGGCAGCAGCAAGGACTGAATATGCATGTGCTGTTAGCGTTAGAACAAAGGAAGATTTCTTTCCCTTCATGGTATGGGCAAATCCTGTTGGCCAAACACACTTAAACTATGCATCCATGTTTCCATAGAAACCAGTCTGCCTCATATTTGCAGAGGAGGTTTTAACAGTCTAAATGTCAGGTCAAAAAATGGCTCAACCCCTTCTGGGGTTTATATGCTGGAGCGAGGCTCCTGTATTGATACGTAGCTTGACCGGACTCCCCACGGTTTATGGCGTGCAAATCTTCTGAATGAAAACTTAAACAGCATGTGGTCTTTGAAGTGCTTCGCTTCCAGTTTAAAAATGCACTATAAAAATAAAATACTTGCTGCTGCAGTAATTAAGAGTTTCATGTTGATCAGACCCAAACCACAGGTCGGTAAGGAAAGGACGTTGCCGTCGTCCTGTGCTTTATGATTTAACGTCGCCCGTCTCTTCAGCTGCCCTGTGGAAAGGGTGGATGAAGCCAAAGATCCATGTCCTCAGGGTATTTTTCTTCTGCCTCTAAATATCTCCAAATGACACCCATGCTGCCCCTGTGACTAATCACATTCCTGGATCAGAGCTGACCTCAGCATACCGAGCCCTGCTTCCCCTTAACCTGCCTGCCCCTTGAACCCATCTCGAGCTGGGGGGGAAGAGGAAATTAAATGCCATTTCTGTATTGCTATGTAGATTTAAAGGCTGCTTCTGTTTTCTTGCGGTTGCTTTGCAAATCAGAGCTTTTTTAGTCACTCTGTGAAGGGACCCAGTGTGTGTCAGGGTGAGCTGAAAAACAAAAATCACTGTCATCTGGGAGATCAAAAGGAGGTACATGTCTCCAAAACCACATTAGCAGGTTAATGGTACAAACTGGGGACTGTGCCTAGACCTATCCATAAAATGTCACTTCACTGGGGAAGGGGCAAGTAAAATTCCTTTCACAAGTCCCCAGAGCACGGTTAGAAGCTTTACTGGAAAGATGTGCGTACAGCTGCGTGTCCCTGGAAAACGCTGGAGTTTGTTAGGATTTCTGTTCTTCTTTGCCCCATCCTCAGGTGACATTTATTAGTCCTCTTGCAAATTGCCTTAATCTGAAGATGACAAGTTCCAGTTATAAAAATAGCAGCAAGTCTTCCTATCTGCAAGTAATTATGTCCCTGCCTACTGTACGCATTTGTCACCCTAATGTAGGAGCCCCTTGATGTTGCCACAGCCATGTAATTTATATATATGAATATTCTATGATGGAAGTGGGACAGATGGCTGGAAATTCTGCTTCAGAATAACATTTTCATGTAAATTATGCACTGTTTTGGCTTTACGTGGGGAGAGGAAAGTGGCTATTGAGATGTGTTGAGCTAATTGTCAGCCATCAGCAATTAGACGTTTCCCTCGTTCATTCTTCCCTCTCCCCAGGAGCAGGAAGATGACTGTAGGGAAGGTGGATTTTCAGCTGTTGTAAATCAGTGTGGTTTCACTGATGATGATCTATACCAGCCAAAGATCTGGCCTGCACAATTCCCCGAGGCAGTGCTCGTTTTCTGTCTCTCTCGCTCCTCGTGGTGCCTTAGCGGTAGTCGTTAGCTTGGCCGCTTCCTCGCAAACTCCCTGCAAGTTCATGGAACGTTTTTATAAATGTTTGTGGAAAATAGCATTAAACGTCTGCCTCCCAAAATAGCCTAATGCCGGCACGTTCCGTCTGTGGGCTAACAAATCCGTGAATGTTTTCACTCTTACTGCGTGGCTGCATAATCTCTCGCCCCACCAATTCCCCTGGGAAGAGGGAGGGAAAGGTTGACAAGCCCAGTTTTTTGGCAGCAGAAGTCAACAATTAAAAGGCACAGGGAACTAATTTTCAGAAACAATACTTTCCAAAGACACAGTCCTTGGGCAGCCCGAGCTGTTTGCTGCGTTTCCTGGTCGGTGGCGGCAGAGCGGTGCTGGCCGGGGTGGGCTTCGATGCTCTCCGTGGCAGCGCTTCCAGGGGAGGCAGCCACAGCTGCCCTTTCCCTCTCTGATGGATTTTTCTCCCCCATCTCCTTCCAAAACTAGCTTTACAAAGCTGTTGAAAGCATTTTACCATTCCTCTCTTCTAATGCTGTTAGTCTTTGTCTTCTCAACAGGTCAACGGACTGACTGCTCCCTTGCCAGGTAGGTGTGGCTCCAGGGATCATTTTTTAAGGCAAATCCGATGCAAATCAGTCACTGTCATTCTGGGTCAGTTGCCAGCCCAGGCTATGTGTCTGTTAGTAGCTAAATGGACATCTTTTTCAATATAAGCAAATTCCTGGTAGTTAACATGCCTTTAAATACCATCGCTAATACCTACGGCAGCGCGAGGTAGGGGCACAGCTTACATGTATGTTGAGTAACCTCTGATCAGCTGAGTAAGGAGTGTTTCTTTGGGTGCAGCACCTGCCGAAACACCTCTCCCGGCTTGGTGCTACCCGGTGCTGCCGTTGTGACCGTGCGGCTGCTGGCAGGGTGGCCCCGTGGAGGTCTTGTCCTTTTTCTTAGCCCCATGTACTTAATGCAGATCGGGAAGGGGATGGGTGTGAGAAACTGGTTCGTTTGGCACTGTCACCCAGGGAAGTATTCTTCAAACTCATATTCTTACACACGAATTTGTATTTCTGCAAGAGATGAGCCCATGACTCTGCAGGGTTTAGCCACGTGGTTGGTGTGTGGGGCCGAGTAACGTAAATCGGGACAACTCTTTATCCTGCTGCTGCTTTCTGCCGTGGGGCTGGATCGCGCAGTACCGAGGTCATGGAGAATCAACTTTTCATTTGTAATTAGGACCAATCACAGAACCATAACTAAGCTTCTCCTGATGGGGTTTTTATAAAACATAACAAATCTCCATCTCCAAATTGATGGATTCGAGGGGCTCCGCCGGGCACAAGGAGCTGGAGTAGGGGCTGTGCATCATCCTGCCTTGTTAACAAAAGGAAGGTGATTACTACGGCCCTGGAGTCATTACTACTTTTCACATTCCTTACAGCAAAGCAAAGCTGACAGGTCCTAATTAGAGCCTGACATCTGTAATAATAAAATATTATTCATCATGAAACAATTTTAAATATCAAAGAATCATTACTGCTAATAGTTTAAAATAGACCTTCTTCTCTGTGACAGCCCATGGAATCTGATTCCTCTTCTTTTCACTCAATGTTTTTGATTTTTATAAGAGGAATTTCCCCTGAATTAACACATTGTACAGTCTTTTTAAAAATCACAGTTCTAATCACCTTATTTATAATTCAGCAGCCATCTGCCCTAGCAGAGAATTGGCTTGAGTGATACATTATTAGGGCTTCTCTGCTATTATCTCTCATGCTTCATTTTTACAAGAAACTATAGGAATTTTAAACCACGGTAATAAATTCTGAAGGAAAAAATCCTGGCACAACGTGATTTTTTTTCCTATTTTTCTGCAGTTAATGTCTACCAACATAAAGACCATCATGGTTTACACTGAAAAGGCTTGGCCTGGGGAGCATGTGCTGGTGTTTGAGGGTGTTTGTTTTATTTATTTATTTGAATTCTTATCAGGAACTGTAATAAACCTCCCCAATGGCCGCTGTTAACTGCACGGTAGGAACTAGCGTGCTCCCACCTGCTTCTGCCCTCCACAGAGCGGCTCTTTCAGAGAACAGCTACGTGTAGTTTATAATAAACTTCATCGTGAACAAGGAGCCCTGTATAGCAGATTTCCATCTGGTTGGAATTAAAACGTCAGGGGTAATCTTTTCTCAAAGCAGCGGACTCCCTCGTGTCTGTTTCAGGATTTTAGTGATTTAAAGTCACTTAAAATCTTTCTGAAGTTCCCTAAATTGAATGAGACTTAGTCATTATGATTGACTTGTATATCTGGCTCCTTCCTTTCTCCAAAATACACGTGGTTGGAATACCAAATGAAGGAGAATGATGATAGTAGAGGATTATCCTGACTCTTCTATTCTGTTTTTCCCTCCTGCACCAACGGGCGGTTCCGCTCTCCGCAGCGGCAGGCGCAGCTCTACCATAAGGAAGCAGGTAATAAACATTTCCTGAAGTAATGGACCAGGAGTAGGTGTGTGCTTGTAGGGGAGGATGGATGGGAAACAGGGAAGTGGTTTCCTTCTTCCCTCCCTCTTACATGGACCTTTTCAGTCTTATTTAAGCAGAACTGGTATCTGCTCACTCAGCAACAGAAATTGATAAAACAGGGATCCACAGCCTTGATTCGTGTTCTCTGACAGAATTTAAGAACAGTTTTACCCAGTGTTTTGACAGACCTGGAACCAAAAACGCCAAACAGCCTTGAGCTGCCTGGACGGTCACGGTTTATGGGTTTCATGCTGCTGTTTCTTTGTCCCCTTTCCCTTCATTTTCCACTCGTATCCCTCTGCAGTGCTATTAAACCAGTAACTGCTCGCTCCTGTCTTGTAATAAATACTTACAACAGCCATGTCTTGTTTTCCTGGCTGGAGCTGAAATATGTTCCTCTGAGACAGGGGAAGAAACAAAAATATTTTTGTATCAACAAAGTATTGTTGGTACTATAAAGACAAAATTTGGCTTGGAATTCCATTTCATACAGTCTGTCTTGGGGTGTTGCTTTGTAGTTTTTAGCATCCCTATATACTGGAAATTTAAGTAAGTGAGCAGGTTTTGGGTTTAAAGTGCAGAGTCAAACCTTTTTCATTTTCTGAGCTTAATTGTTCCTTTATTTATGCTCTGAAAATGGTCCTTTTCTGTGCTGAAAGTGTGGGCGTGTGTCTTGATTCCCATTTTCACAAGTAGTTTTTGAGGTGTCTCAGAAACATATTCTGACTCGAGTAGAGCTGATTTGGAAACCTAATATCTCTGATTTGGAAACCTAAATTAATAATTAATGTGCCTGCAAACACTGAATCCGCAGCTCGCAGTAACCTACATGCAATCACTTGCTCAGGGATTTAAGAGGGTTTTTTTGATTGTGACCTAACAGTTTAAAACATAACTGCTCGGAGAGTTTCCATCTCTGCTGGGGACCCAAATATGTGCTTTGCTGTGGGTTCTTCCTGTCCAACCCCAAAATAAGTCTAGGGGTTATAATGCTGGCTGGCTGATCATTAATAAAGCCTGTCCTCAGGGGCCAGTTGGCAGGCTGGCTCGTGAAGTATTCTTAATTGGGCGGTGGCGTTGTGTACGGCGTATAGAAAACTGGGTCTAACTGGCTATGGGTATTAGCAGAGAAATTATTAATTGTCACTATATGACTAAGATCTATGACATGCCAATAAAACAAAAAGCATTAAACCTAAGCAAGTTGGGAAAGTGGTTGAACTGGGGGGTTTTATATGTATTTTTGAGCAGAGGACTCATCCTTTTGAGCCGATTGGAACGCCGGTACTGCAGCATCCTAACAAATGAGTGTTTTGATATAAATTAGAGCTGTCCAAAGCTACGGCAGAAGAGGCTCTGCATAAGCAGAAAGGTGGAAGTTTTAATCACACGGTAATGTTAACCACTGGCATCTGACCTTAAGCCAACTGCAGCCCTTCTGTTGCTTGGTTGCTGCTCCCCAAAATGGGATGAAAAACTGCAAACACCGCAGGAATTCCGTTGCCTGAAAAGTAACCTGGGATGCTAGGAAGCAGAGACTGGGGAAGTGTAAAGGCTTGTTTCCATACTGAAGGCTCAGTTAATGTTGATTAAGCTGGAAACTGGCCATCTAGAAGGTTTTACGGTGTTTGGACCGAAGGCGGCGCTCTCTGTGAGCGGGTGCCAGTATAGTGCACCTTGCTCAGTGGACTCTGGCCGTAGGGTACCGATGGGCTGGTTTAAATGTTTGTGACAGGATAGCAGGAGATGGATGCGATCCTGGCATCACTCACATTTGGGGTGTTTGGTCAGTCCAGAAACTGAACACACCTGGAATTGTGTGGAAGCAGAACATGGCAGATGAGATGAGAAATTTGTTTTCCTTTTTTTTTGATGTGTGCCATCCCCATCCCCCATCCTCCTGTTACCATCACTTTGCATTCTGACGATACTCTTGTTTACATTTCTCCTTACGCAGGATTCCTCACAAGCCATTCCCCTGGTCGTGGAGAGCTGCATACGCTTCATTAGCAGACACGGTGAGTTGGTGGGCAAAAGGTACCCTCAGATATTTCCTTAAAAGGAGCAGTGATGCGGAAGCCTTCTGAAAAATATTCACAGTAGCTCGGGACATGGCACTTGTGCAGAGGAATCCTGGAGACGGCATTATAAGGAAACCATCCCTGACTTGTTGGCTGTACAGCTGGTCCAGAGGAGGCCACGGAGATGCTCCGAGGGCTGGAGCCCCTCTGCCATGGGGACAGGCTGGGAGAGTTGGGGTGTTCAGCTTGGAGAAGGGAAGGCTCCGGGGAGACCTTATAGCACTTTGTAGTACCTGAAGGGGCTACAAGGAAGCTGGGGGGGACTTTTTACAAGGGTCTGTAGTGACAGGACAAGGGGTAACGGCTTTAAATTGAAAGTGGGGAGGTTTAGATTAGATATCAGGAAGGAATTCTTCCCGCAGAGGGTGGGGAGGCACTGGGACAGGTTGCCCAGAGAAGCTGTGGATGCCCCATCCCTGGGAGTGTCCAAGGCCAGGCTGGATGAGGCTTGGAGCAACCTGGTCTATGGAAGATGTCCCTGCCCGTGGCAGGGGGGTTGGAACTGGCTGATCTTTAAGGTCCCTTCCAACCCAAACTGTTCTGTGATTCTACTATGTGTGTGATCGCATTTCCAAATGGTTATTGCAAATAACTGACACTGCAAATGTTGTTCTTTCAACAATATCCCTTTGTTTCTTGTAAAATAAGGTTCCTCTCCTTAGATACCGCTTAGGTATCCTTAGATACCTCACCTCCACTCAACCTTGCTTTCAGGCCTGAAGTGTGGCCTTCACCAACAATAATCACGCCCTTCCTAGAGGAGGAGGAATACTCAAAGTGTTTGAATGGGGGAGGTCAAGTAGTGAATAATCGCTTAGCGATTGCCTCAGTGAGATGATTTGTACCAGTTTCGAAGGTTAACTTCACGGCACTGAACACTGTAAAATATTTTTATGTTTATTGTAATTTGTTTTCGTTTTTAAGTGATATCACTTGTTAGTAACATTTGAAACAGCTGTTAATTAGCATATGTAGAAAGAGGTAGAATTTATCTTCATTAACCAAGACACAGAGCGAAATGATAGGTCCTGTTTCATTTTCCTTGTTTAATTACCATTTTAGAAACTATAATCTAGAGTCCCATTCTCATCATCACTTGGAAGAGCCAAGGGCTGTAATCCTTCATTAAGGCCATACTTGGATATTTGCTGGAAAAAATCATTACAACCACATTGCCGTGCTAACCAAACTGGGGCCATCAGGAGATTTTACGGTTTAGATTGATACTCCTGGCTCAGCTTAGATCCCCAACAGGGAGATTTTCCAGCAAACTCAGCTGATTCTTGCTTTGAATGTCAGATCGTGGCCTTACAGGTAGAGTTCAGGAATGCGCTTTTGTACACAAATTCCACTTTAGGCAGAAGAAACGACAGAGCTGACGCACTTACAGTGCGGAAATGAATTTTGTTGGAGGTAGCCTGACATTTCTAAATGTTTTGCTGCGTAGGTGTGGGATGAATGTCACGTTCATTCTTGTTTCTCTGCACTTGGGATGGTTTCTTTGCGTTGCTCTTAGCTGTGTGTCACAGCCACGTACCGCAAAGGTTTCATTGCCCTGGGATGAAAACGGCCGCAGACACTGAGAGGAAGAGGCCGCAGGTGCCTTCAGGAGCTTATTAATTTATAGCCGTTATTAGGAGTAAAGCCAAGACGTTGCAGCATTCCCTGTTTCAGAAAGGCTTGGGTGAATGGGAGTTGACTTCCCCACGTGAGGCGTGTGCTTTGCTCGTTACTTGATTTGTAGCGGTTGTTGCTCATCACATGTACCAACGAAACAGTCGCGACGGTGACGCGTTGGAACATCTCACCAACTTGATAATTGGTTTAATGACGTTGCTAATTCTTATGCTTTAGCAAGGACATCTTAAAGACTATCCGAAAACCCTGGTGTGGGTCATGCTGGGGTAATTAAATGCTTCCGTTTCAATTGGCTGATTTGCTCCGGGCCTTTGCAGTATCGCTCTTGCAAAATAAACTGCTTCCTCCTGTAGTTTGCCGTATTTCACTTCTGGCTGATATACCGTTAGTTTATGACTTTCTCTGGGTTGTAAAATCCTTTGGGGATCCTTCAGAGTAAAAGATAACGTGCGTGGCTGTTACAACCCAGTTACTCTGACAGTTTATGAAGAAGGGTTAATGTGTTTTCTCTGCAGTGCTGAGTCCTGGTTTCACATATTCCGTATGTGCCTGGACTTACAAGGCATTTAAAACATCGTACTTCTGCCTGTGTTGCTTATATTTCCTTTATCATATGGGCAGTAGCTGATGAAGGGGCCAGCTTATCTTATCTCATTGTTATCAACCTCTCTTGTCTTGCAGGTTTGCAGCATGAAGGGATATTCAGAGTGTCTGGGTCACAAGTTGAAGTAAATGACATAAAAAATGCATTTGAGAGAGGTAAGGAAGATCTTGGAAACTATTCCCAAATGTATTAATTTGTTTAACTGTCTGAAATGGCACGTTTTGAACGCAGCTTGCTACCCTTTGGTTTTTGCTTCCTAAGTGAGTTTAGCCCAAATGCTCTTGAAGTGCTGGTTAACCTCGATCGCTCAAGGCGTGGCGTTGCGCTTTGTCTTGCGGAGCGTCCGCGTAATAAATATTCTGAATTCAGTCTTCTCTCATGTCTGAGAGTGTGCTGATCCTTTGTAACACTAAAGGATATGGAGATCTTCGCTGCTGGGTGTCACTGCATTTCCCTAGCCTCTCCCCTAGCCCTTTGTGAACAGGCTGGCTGCTAGAGGGTGAAATTCCGTTTCCCATGTTCTCGAGGCACAGCTTGGCTACATTTGATCTGAATATCGGCGAGTGAGAGAGTAAATTTCAAGACACTGTTAACTTGACATAGCTTTTAATAGATTTGATTTTCTGTGTGAAGAACCATTCCGTACAAAGGCAACGAATGGCTGGGAGCCTCCTGACTCATCAGCTCCTAGCCGGGCTGCTCTCCCTGGCAGAGCAGGTTCAGAAGAGCTCGCTCTTCAGGCAGCCCTTGCAGCCTGTCTCCCCGGTCCTGCTTGGGTCACTGGGGACAACAGGGCTCGTGTTCATTCCCTGAATATCTCACCCTAAAAGACTACAGTTAGCGTGATCCTGTGCTTGCTGTTGGAAGGGATGAGCAGTGATTGCTTAGGCACAGCAAGTTTATTTTTCTCTGGGGAAGAGAGGAGTTTCATGGACAGCACGTATGAAACATGGCATCTAATTTCACCTGCGTTCATCTCCTCTACCTGAGAATTCAAATCCTCAGGAACAGAGGAAGCAGAAATGTGTATTATAGGCTGCAGGTAAAGGCTTGAATAAAAGACCTGTTTATTTAAGTAAAGGAAAAAGCAGTCATCTTGGGAGAATAGCCACCTGTTCCAGCACTAACATGCAGAAATAAAAAGGCGATTTCTTTTTATCGTGTCAGCTCCCTTGTCTGTGCAAGGCGTATGATATACAGAACTGACAAAGTTAACAATAACGTCTCTGCAGTTTATTACTTCATCCAGAACCCTTGGTGGCAGTTAATATCAAGGGTAATGCCCCGGTTTGTAGTGGCCCATTTATTATCCTGTGTGCTATTAAGGTAATAGGCAAGCTTTGGTAATTTCAGTCACATAATGGATATATATAGCTTCAATCTGAGGATTGCCCCATCATCAAATCTAATTATGTCTGATAGGGAGTTTTCCCTAGGGAAAAACTCCTCAAGTGGGCATCTTTTCCTTTGTAATGCAGACAAACTGTGGGATATCCGCAGTGACAAACTGTCCCAGAAACACACACCTCCCCCGGCCGATTCAAGAGGAGGTGTCCGCATCCTGCTGAGCCAAGTGCACGATGCTCAGGGCCTCCTCCACACTAGCTCCAGCTGTGAGTTGGCATAAAGACCCACTCCTGGACTCACGTACTGTTCACCTCCGCGGTGGATCTGTGAAGTTCACACCCTACCAGAATCTCTGGAGCGCAGAGCCTGGAAGCGTTGCTGCCGCTCCACACCACCCTCCGCGGGTGTGAGCCAGGCGCTCGGGTGTCACTGCAGTCTGCCTGACAGAAAGGTGTCCCAGGTCTCCTGGGATTGCTGTCAGAGGCTTCCCTTCCCCACGGCAGTGCACGGGAGAGATCCCTACCAAACACTGGGTGTAGTGCAGTTGGAGTAGGTGGGATTCGTGCTGCCTAAATCCTTTTCTCCAGCTGAGATACATCCTTCCAGTCTGATTTTCTCCAGTATTGTGATTGTTCTTGCCTGTTTTTCTTTGCTTGTTGTGAAGGGGAAGATCCGTTGGCTGGGGACCAGAATGACCATGACATGGATTCAATAGCAGGAGTTCTGAAGCTCTATTTTCGAGGGTTGGAGCACCCTCTCTTCCCCAAGGATATCTTTCATGATCTGATTGCTTGTGTCAGTAAGTATATGAAGATCTGAAAAGAAATAGAATTAATTTTTCCAATCTCATCTTCCAGTTTCCTCTCTTTCCTGTCCCCTTTTTCCTGGCTTCAAAATAATCCTTTTATGCTTACTTTGGTTGGGTTTGTGTTGCACTGGTATCCTCGTCTCTGTTAGCAGAGTCTGGGCATTTCCCTGGTTACCACCATCCTTATTCTGATGGCAATTTTTTTATGAATGAGCAAGGAGAGAGAAATTAATAGATTCTAAGGACTATCATGGATTTTTCTGAGACAGTGCTTCGTGACAGGATTTGTTTGAAACAGAATAAACCAAAAACCTCCACTTCTGAAAAATAATCTTTCAGACCTCTCATCAGGATGTGTCAGAAATGCTGTCTCAGGGACAGGGCTTCTTGCCCGGGCTGCTTTCCCTGCGTCGGCAGCTACACGCTGCCTGCTCCCTTTAGCTGCCACGGTAGCAGTCATACTCCTCTGAGCTTCATAACCAGAGCAGCCATCTGTTGACTCCTGTTGAAGCCTCTCAGTCATGAGGGCAGTCACAGTCCAGTTGTTAACATTTTTGATGGTTTCTCAAGGTGTTTCTGGTGGGCAGAGGGTTGTTTTTGTATTTGGTATGTGAACAACCTCATTTTAAATGCCCTGACTATTGCAGAGTCCTTCAGAATCCAAGAGTGAGTCTGTTGTCCAAGTAGTGAAACAGGCGTTGTGGTGGCAGCCTCTGAAGTAAAGCAAAAGATAACTGCATCTGTAAAAAGCCTTGTGGTTTTCTTCTCCTGATAAATGCATTTACAGAGTTGAATTCACATTATATGAAAAGAAAAATCTGCTTCCAAATAAGTTCTCCCTTCCGAGATGATTTATGCTGCCCACTGATTTCTCAGCAGGCTGCTGCACACAGAGCTTTTTGCCTCACCCTTTAACTATGCTAATTTTCCTTTGAGTGTTATACAAGTTCTTTTTTAAACACCCACCTTTCTCAGCTAACTTGAATGAGCTATTGTGCCAGAACTATTGAAACAGATGACATCCAGTGCTCCCACGCTAGGAAGGAACTCGCAGCGAAGTTTCACGTGTTCAGGGACCTTCCTTGTCAAAGGCTTTGCCAGCAGGTTCTGCAGCCTCTGCGTTCCCATGCCAGGCAGCGCTGGAGCATCCGGAAAAACGGCAGGCCCTTCCTTCCTCTTGCTGCCGCTGCTCTGCTGGCTGCCCTTCTGATAGTCTCCACAGGAGCCATGGTAGCACACTGGTTGCATGTGGGCTCGGTGGCAAGCTGTGAGGATGGTGATGACGCTGTGTGCTCTTTCTTCCTTTCAGCAATGGATAATTTACAAGAGAGAGCGCTCCACGTCCGGAAGGTGCTTCTGAACCTGCCGAAGACCACTCTGATCATCATGAGATACCTCTTTGCATTCCTCAATCAGTGAGTATCCCCAAGAACACCACGGCCCTGCTGTAGGACTTGGAATAAACGTGGTGAATGGCAGAACCAGCCTTAACATTGCTGCGGGTGATCTGAGCCACACTCGAAGGCACACAGGCCGCAGTAGCTTGCCGTTGCATCAGCCCTACCAAAATTCATCCCGATGATACAAGCGCAGTCGCAAAGGAGTTGCAGAAATTCAAGTGAATAAGGTGCTAGTAATCCAAGCAAAAAGTTACATGAAAGAGTCAGAAACTGGGTTCCACGCCAGCCAGAGCACAATGTGCTAAGCAGAGTGAGTGCGGAGGGGGAGTATGTTTCTTTTACACAGCGTCGGTTCATAGGATGGTGTGGCAGCAAGGAGTCAATAGTTTTCTCCAGTAACGTGGCCTTGACGCCTGAGGTAGCCTAAAGGAAAAATGTCCAAGCCAGAAGGTCACATAAACGTTGTCAAAGCCCTTTGAACACCATTTAGGTGAAAGAGAAGTGTGAGGCAGTACACTGACCTGTCTGCTTTTGTAAAGCTCTGGTTCATCAACTACTTCTGATGAACATCTCATTCCTTACATTAAAATGAGACAGTGTTAGGGTTTGGGGTTTTTCTTAAAAAAAAAAAAAAAAGGCATTAAAATGGAGCAGACATTTACTATACCTATCATATATTCTAGTGGTTATTTCTCTTAGGAAAGCAAGGGGGTTTGTTTCACTGATGGCACTCCTGGAGTCTCTGAAATGTGTGACTTTCCAGTCTCCGTAGTTTTTAATGATTCTAAGTATTGATCTAGAAAACAAAGACTTTCAAGGGGAATTGTATTGGAATTTTATTCTGTTGCATCTTTAATTGTTACCTGAAAGGCATAAATTGTAGGTTTGGGACAAAATTTAGTCAGGTAGACATTGTGTTTTAAAACAATAGGCACCATATAGAAACTGGAAGGTTCAGATTTGCTGGGAAATCCTGAAGAGGAGTTCTGAAAAAGGCCCACTTGAGAAGCTCCTGGGCCTTGGAGAAAGGTTGTAACGCTCGGCACGCTTGATGATGTGCGTTTAGGTAGAGAGGACCCGATAGAGCTGTGGTATTGAGTGTGGGGCTGTGGACAACAATAATAGAGAAGAATTGAAGATTAAGGACAAATGTCCTCCCCTTGTAAAGTCAGCACCCAGTACTTTTGCATAGTCTCGAGCTTTCAAAGTCCCTCTGGGGCTTCGGTTCTATTTCTGTGTAAATGCCATCAGCATCTCACTCTTTACGTGGACCCAGAAGGTTCGTGTCCCAGCTGATCGGCTTTAAACAGCAGGAAGTCCAAAGCAAACCATCCCAGCTGCAATGTGTGCTCTCCAGCAGGCGATGATGATGGTGATTTCTGCTGTTAACCCTCCTCCCCACTCCTGTCTTTTGCAGTTTGTCTCAGTTCAGCGAAGAGAACATGATGGATCCCTACAACTTAGCCATCTGCTTTGGGCCAACGCTGATGTCTGTGCCCGAAGGTCACGATCAAGTCTCTTGCCAAGCTCACGTCAATGAATTGATCAAAACCATCATCATCCAACATGAGAACATCTTCCCAGGACCACGGGAGCTGGAGGGTCCAGTCTACAGCAGAGGTGGCAACACCGAGGATTACTGGTAGGATAGATACCACTGAGGAGAAAAGGAATGGGTGGATATTTATTTACAGATTAGCGTGCTACCATCGCGCCTTCTGCACGGTCTGATTCTGGATTCGAGCATCTGGCTCAGTCTTCCAAAAATCTGTTTTATGGAAGAGAAGATGGCTCTGGTGTCTCTGGAGAGTCACCAACGTGAAATAAGCTGGTAGAAAGTGGCTATTCAGTTGTCATTTATCTTGAAGGGCAAGGTTGTGTAGGGATTTTCTTGGATGTTCTGGTATGGCGGCTGCCAAATCAATCACTTTCCTTCTTTTTTCTCCTGCTTTTGCCTTATTTTTTTCTGCTTGTCTTGAGTGCCTTTGCTTCAGACACACAGGAGGTCACTTGCAACTGAACCTAGAAAGCTGTGGCATGGTTTAATTTTCAGGGCAGCACTGCTGGTGGGGGAGGGAAGAGGGAGGAATGCAAAATCACCATTTTCATCCAGCTTAAAGCTCAGGAGGCCCGGCCGGGTGTGCAGTCTGAAAGCCACATCTGGAAACAATTCAGCCAGAGCGGCTCTTGTCATCTGGGGTGGAAGGTTGGGGAGTGGGGGAAGGAAAGGAGGTGTTTTCTTTCCTACTGGCCAAGCTGATCTCTCCCTCCGAAAATGAGGAATGTTAAATTGTGACCTGCTTCTCCCCCTCCTTCCTTCTCTCCTCCAGTGTCCCAGGAATGCAAATTATTATTTTCATATACTAGAATAAATACATTTTTGAAATGAAGTCACTCTGGTGACAGAGCTCGCCTTGTTTGCCTGACGTGGTTCAGAATCGCTGTAACCATCAGCCCGCTCCCCGTACAGGCTCCTCTGTACTAACTGCTGTACGCAGAAGCCTTGCCAGAGCCTCTTTTGGAAATTCTGTTAGCTTACCCTTCGCTCTGATGTTTTTAGCTGATGTTAATACGTGAAAGGATTGTAGAGGGGAAAAAAGAAATCTCAGAATCTTTGTGACCTTCAAGAGACACATTAACTTTGACAGGAGGTTTTGTCCCTTAAGGCGAGGGGAATAAAGATGTGAACCATTCAGCACGCTCTGAGGTGCGGGGGATGCTTCACGCAGGAGGCAAAATGTCCTGGAAGGTGATACCGATTTGCTGAAGGCATTTGTTTTTATTTTGCTGCCCTTCCGAACCACCCTGACCTGAGACCCTAGTAAGAGAGAAGGGTGGAGGCAAGCGGGGGAGGCTGCTTACGGTCAGGAAGAAGCACCTGGTTCCCATTCCAGCCTCCTCGTATCCCTGGCATTTAGATGGTACTTCGTTACTGCCCACAGGGCTCCTTGCACAACACGTACGAGCAGCAGAGGGGATCCTTGCTGTTGGGCTGGTTCCTCAGGGGATGGAGCCTGCTACGTTTGTATGTCCTGGTGCCCATGCCGGGGAGCTCGCAGGCTGTGCTTTGGCATGGAGGCTGCCCGGGCTCGGCGCCACGGCTCACGTGCTCTGCACCCCCGTGCCTGTGCTCTCGCTGCGAGCGGCACTCGCCTTCCGTCGGCGGGAGCCTTGGAATGGCTCACCGGGGGCAGAGGAGGGTAGAGCGTGACAGATTCGGGGCTGCACTGCAGGCATCTGGGAAATACCGCCTTCGAGGCGAGGCTGGGAGTATGCTGCGTCTGTCTGTCCATCTGAGACGGCACGAGGAGAGGCTGGGGAGAGGCCAGTCCTGTGTGCTGCCGTCGTGCAGGCAAGTGACACCATGGCGGGGCAGAAGGCAGCTTAGAGCCGCTCACCCTGCGTTGCATTCCTCCGGCGGTATATACCGCTCGCGCTCTCGGAGCCCGCGGGGGGAAAGCCCGGCACTAACCGCTGCAGCATCCCGGGGCTCACGTGACAGGGATGGAGTCGGCAGCCAGGACAGGTTTTTTGGTGGAAAGTGCTGCTGGAGGCATGGATAGGAAGAGGCACGTGGTCTTGGAGGTATTTGGATCGTTAGCATTGGCTGTGCGCGACATTACTTCACAGTCTGCGTGAAACTCTAGCCCTCGATGCCGTGTTCCTCTTGGGACCGCCGTTTGGCTTCAGATCCTTCTGTAAACTTTATTAAGTAGCAGAAGGGCTTTGCAAAGGACGGGAAGGGTTGATTCCTGAGGTACTGACTCAGAAGTTGGTGAGGCAGCTTCGTGGCGTGTGGATTAAAGCATAATGAGACACCAGAATTACCCAAACGCTTTACCCTTTCTCCTTTTTCTTGTTTTCTCTCCTTTAAAAGAGTATGGGGGGCGGGTTACCGAAGGGAGGGCACTTGACATCCGCGATCGCTTTAACCATTGCAAGGCCAAGGGGCTCATCCCAACGAGGGATGACGTTATTGCTGCAGGAAGGGAATTACAAATTGCTTCGGATGAGCGCAGCGTTTTCTCTTCAGCACTGGCGCCTGGTAAGATGAGGAGTGAGCACTATTTTCTCTTCAGACGAGCAGGCAGGGCAGGCCGGCAGCGCTGCCAGCTGGCAACAGCTCTGCCGAGCTGCCTGGGAGAGGCGACGGATCCTCTTCCAGTTTCCTTTCTGCTCCTGTCCCGAGGGAACTGCTCATGTAGCTTCTTAGGAAAACATAACCTTTGGTCGCCACTTGCTGCCTATTGATTCTTTCAAAGCTTTTCCTCCTGCAGAACACAAATGAGTACGCTTGGTTTAGGTGCTCTGCAAATAAAGATTCCAGGTGATTAATCCAGCTATGGGAGCTGTTCAGAGAAATGAATGGGACAATTACGATTGTGATAAAAGGGAAGGAGTGAGGTGACAAACCCGGACCTGGAAATACCATTATGAATTGAGAAATAATTTCCCCCTGGAAGTGGCAGCCTTCTCACCACTCATCTGATGAGCTCATTGGGGAATAATTCTGGCATGGCAGAGAGGATCTAGACTCAACGTGCCACTGCTCTCTGACTTCTGAACATCTCCAGATGTCCAAGTTACAAGATCTGAAGTTGGACGTCCCTGATAGCACACGAGAAGGTTAACAGAGATGTTTGATTTGCTTGATCAAATAAGAATTTAGCTTGATTTTTAGACACTGACTTCCGTATGCACAAATGCATCTGCGGAGTGTCTGTCACAGTGGAACCTAGGTATTGGCTTCCCATATGGATGTTCCTAGTTACCTTTAATTGTTGTAAATGAGGAAACTCAATTTCTGCCAGAGTAAAGCGCTGTCTCTTTCCTTCTGTTACAGCGAAAGTCCTCATGGAGAGAGAGCCTCCACGGAAGACTCGGTTCAGGACGTTACGGCTGAACACCACACCAGCGATGACGGTAAAGTCTTACCTCCTTGGTCAACTGGTGCAGCTGGCGGTGGGGGAGGCAGAGATGATAGTGCTTTGCAGTGTAAGTTCAGCGTTAGATCCCAAGCAGAGTTGAAATCAGAAGAGCCACTTGAAACACCACTTGCAGCATTTAATGCCAAAAAGCAAGAAGGTATAGGATGAACAGGAATCTTTAGACATTAGCTGACTGTTTTTCAAGTATCCCTTCTTTTCAAGGGTGTCTTAGCAGCAGGCCTGGGCACACTCTGTGCTTGCCTGACTGAGCTTATCTGTACCCTAGAAGGATCTTAGCCTTGGGAAGCGCAGAGCCAAAGGCTGGATGTGTTTCGGCGTGTGCTCCCACTCCCCCTCTGCGTGTGCCAGGCATCTCACCTTTCAGCAGCTCTGGCAAGGGAATCGTGACTGCTTTGAGCCCCAGTGGTTCTGCTTTAAGGAAGCAAGCAAAATGAAATCAAAAACTGTGTCTTCTACCCAGAGCCAGGTTTTAGGATAGAGGCTCCTGGTGGCCTCTCTCACGGACAATTTTTGGGTCTCCTCAGGGAAACTTTTACATTTCTTGGCTGCTGAGTGAAAAAGGGTGCCAGCGCCAAGAATGTCACGATATTTTCCAAGGAAAAGGTGATGTTGCAGTCTTTGAGTGTCTGTTGTTGATACTTCCAAAGCCTCCCTCTGCGGCGGGGAATAGCTGCCTGT
>NW_010247126.1:5657-19227 GCF_000690775.1 Eurypyga helias | reverse complement strand
AACGCTGATCCCCAGAACACTGACCAGCAGGTAGAGCAGACTGACCAAAACAGGGCAGAACACGGGATTATTCTTGGGTTTTGGCCCTTAAAATTGTCTATGCAAGTTCTGCCATGGTTTTACTTGTGATGGTGTCGGTTGTAAAGGTGGGAAGAAGGTAGGATTCCCTTAAAATTAGGTGTTACCTTTTTTGAGCTGGTCTCTAGCAGTTTACTCAATGGCCCTGCTCCTGCGCTGCTTTTTACTCTCTGCTCCAGGAGTTGCCTAACAAACCTTTCCCCTGGCCTTGCTGTGCCCTGGCTGGCTTTGCGGTGTTCACACACCAAGAACTAAATGAACAGTGTTGAGCACTGCTAGAAATGCTAGAAAATCAGTTCTCCCTCGTCAGGGGCGAGCGCTGTCACAGCGACTCCTCACTAGAATTACTGGGAGGAAACTCAAAGGGTATGGGAAGGAAAGAGGAGTTTGCTCTCCTGAACAGTGTTCTTTCTGAGAAGTGTTAGGTGTTTAAACACACAGGAAAAAGTGTCCTTTTGGAGTTGGTACCTAAAAAGGGAGCAGTTTCACTGCCATGATGAAGGAAAGGCTAACTCATCCGCATGTGCAAGGCCTGGGAACAAGTCTGCAGGCTGAAACACCATGGGGTGTTCTTGCGTTGTTCCCATGTGGGATTTTTTAGGTCGCTCGTGTAGCTGCGAGGGCACGATAATGGCATCGTGAGCAGTGGGAGATTAGGCAAGGACACTGGTTTGCAGCCTCTGGAAGTAGATTGCGTGGGGCCCCTGAGCAAGGTGAAACTTGGAGGCGTTTTGGACGGAGTTGTGCAGCTTACATGGAATATTCCATAGGAAGCATTTGCGAGGGAGTGTTTGGCACTGAAGCAGAGGATGGAGCTGGGCCTCTGTTTCTTTGAGGGAGCAGCAAGGTCTGGTTAACCAGGGAGTCTCACACCTTCTAATTGAGCTGTGCAGCGTCACATTCGGGCGTACTCGGCAGAAGAGCAGCACACGACTCCGACTCGGTGGGACAGAGGCTCTTCTTGCTCCGTCAGTCTTTAGATATGACCAAGCACTTGCTCCTTTAGCCCTTCCATGAACCTGGCACTAGTCCTCCCGAAGCAAAGCTGTCATCCCAGCCGCCTTCGCTGAGGGAAGGGATCGGTTTGGGGAAGGGGGAGAGGTCGCGTTTTGCAAGCCGTCCGGGCTGTTGACGGCCTTGCTTGCACGAGTGAGTGGTCTCTGGTTTGAGACAGGCATCAGAGGTCAGCGATGCTGAAAGCCAAGCAGCTCCTGTGTTCAGTAAATTGTGTGTGTGAGTGGAAAGACTTTCAACTGCTGCTTTCCTGCACAGGCTGTCAGACTGGCAGGGGTAATTGTTTGGCTTAGCCTTATTGCTCTTTATTCACACAGCTTTCTTCTCTGAGCATAAGTATAGTAGGAAAAAGCTACTGGAAATTAGAGTCTAAAATCACTTCTCTGGACAAAAGCCAGAGTCCTAAAAAGCAAATTGGAAACATAAGAAACCTGAGTGCTGCACTCGTCTGGAACAATAAACACTTCTTAATGAAACAGATGGAATTCACGAAACCACGCTCCCATCCCCTTCGAAAACGAAGGGGGACACCAAAAACCAGCGTTATCCTCTTTTAGTGCCATGAAGAAGCTGGCTCCGGAGGCAAAACGAGCAGGAGGAAAGAAGGAGCCGCAGCCAGATAAGTGTGCTTTGGGGAGTCTGGAGCGAGGCGGCTGTCGCAGGCGGCAAACGCGGGCCGGGCTGTTCTCACCCTTGCGAATCTCTCGCTGGTTGGCGAGGGCCGGTAACGGGATTCGAGCGAGGCTGACCACAGGCTCACCCAAAACGTGTGATTTGCCAGGCCTCTGGGCTGTCTGGTTTAGTAACGGAGCAATTAATTGTCAGGGGGGTCGATCTAGCAGATCCTGTTGCTAAATGCCCTCCACAACTCAGTGCCTTTGTCCCTCCGGATGCTGGTGGGGCTTTTTGGGCGGGAGGATGCTTCTGCTCTGCTCTCAGACCAGCCGACGAGACGGCGGTACTGCAGCGTCACCTCGCTCAGACGGACTTACACCATCTATTTTTCTCAAGCCCAGCTACTATCTTTCCTGCCTGTGGGCAGCCTTGGAGACCTAACTCTTGAGGATACGCTCTCCCAAGGAATAAGCAGAAAGTCTGTGGCTCATGTTTGACCTTCCAGGCCTTTTTGGCTGGCTCTTGCCCTGCAGAAACTTCCCATGGTGCAGAGGAGATCTCTCTTTGAAATGGCATGTCCAGGAAGAGGAACCACAGATCTCTTTCTCCGGGAAAGAACTCCATTTCTATGGACCACTGGGCTATGTTAAAGCTCCTTTAAAGTAATTAGAGGCTGAAGTCCACTGGGACTGTGGGGTTGAGCTCATCTCTGTTCCCACGATTCCTGCCTAGAATTGGGACCTGGCTTAATAGATATTTAGGCTCAACCAGCAGCAGATTTTTTCAGAGTCTTAGAAATAATCCATGTGAATTTCATATTGATTATCCTGAGTGTCTTAAATGCCCGTATTGTCACCCTGTATAATACCAGAGTCCTGCAGGGACCTGGATCAGTGGCTGGTTATGGACACAGCACGGCTGTAGCCCTGTGAGCTTTCCGAGTCGGAGCAGCCGGATTTGGAGCATGTCGTGCCGCCCCAGCGCGGTGCCGCTGTGCTCACCGTGCACACTGCAGCCCGGCTGCACGGAGCCCGGGGGAGCCGCCTGCTCTCCTGATCCCTGCACAGACCATGGCGGTGGCAGCAGTGAATGTTTTCGTTAGCTTCCATGACAGCTCAATGAATAGCACAGCCTCCCATGGTGCCAGAATCCGGTCTCCTGGGTCAGGTGAACCTCACAGGCAGCAGAAATTTCCTTCTGAATAGATGCTTTATTTCTGAAGCAGCTTGGAATCGGAGGACGTTTCCCTCCCTAAATGCTAATAGCAGCTCCTGCCTGCCTGCCCAGAAGGTTTAGTTTAGCTGCCTTTAAGAAAGCTTTCTGTAGGCAGGTTTTTGTCTGGAATGTGCCTGATTGCTGCCCAGCTTGGAAATGTTTCTTTTATTTTAATGAGACACTGATTTTGCCATTGCCACTTCCATCTTTGTACACTTGAATGGGTAAGTGGGTTTATGACTTGGGAAACAGAAATGTGTCCACCACGTGGAGATTAGGTAAATGCTGAAGTTGCAACATCCTCGTGTTATAGGGGTTCCCTTCTGAATCTCACTGCTTCAACCCTCTGCTGCCTTCAGAAGCAACACTTTATCCTCTTCCATGCTCTCGTCATGTTTGATGGTGGGTTTAAACTGTTGAATACTGAGCCCAAGTGTTTAGTGAATTATTGTTTATTCCCTTCTATCTCCTAGAGTGTGAGCCCATAGAAGCGATAGCGAAGTTCGACTACATTGGCAGGACTGCACGAGAGCTGTCCTTTAAAAAAGGAGCTTCTCTCTTACTCTATCAGCGGGCCTCAGATGACTGGTGGGAGGGACGCCACAATGGAATTGACGGCCTTATTCCTCATCAGTATATCGTCGTCCAAGACACGTATGTTACTCTTTAAGCCCATCTGCAAGATGGGCTTGCTTAAAACTCCGCTGTGGAATGGAGGGTTTGTGTCAGGGTGTTGGCACGAGGTGGGGAGAGTTCATCCTTCGGCCGGCCCTGCAAGAAGGGAGTCCCCTTGAAACAAGCAGAGCTCCGCAGAGGCGTAGGTGTCCACCTATGTGGAGGCACGATACAAAATTGGTTCTGGTGCTGCCAGCCTGCTAAAGATGCAGAGCTGGGAACTCCAGGCTGCTCACAGAAACCAGGCGCTATCCTTTGTAAGAAACATAACGATTTTTAAGAGAAAGATGCTAGCACAGTGCTGTTGTCCTGTCTGTATGTTCATACACGGTGCTGTGTTTGAAATTCAGCGCTGTTGGTCCTGTTTTGGTGGTGATTTCCTTCCCTCCTCCTTCCTAGTGAGGATGGTGTCTCTGAAAGATCCAGTCCGAAGTCTGAAATAGAAATAAATTCTGAGCCACCGGAAGAAAAGGTGACTGCTAGAGCTGGTGCCAGTTGCCCAAGCGGGGGTCACGTCGCAGATATTTACCTTGCAAACATCAACAAGTAAGAACAGCCTTGCCTTATTTTACGTAACTGTAAAGATTTTGGTGATGAGTCCAGTAAAATATCTCCTTTCCTGGGAAAGGTTAACTGATGAGCTGAATTCTCCGCTTCCTCCTCTCCTAACACGTTCGCATTTTGCTGTCCTCTCTCTCTGTCACCAGTGTGGTCAGTGCTCATTTAAAATCCTGCTGGCTTCTTTTCCCTATCCCTAAGGTGCCATCTGTTCCCATTGTCCCAAATATGTCCTATTTTACCAGCTAAGCACAGGGAGAGAGCGAGGGGAATAGCAACGTTGGTTCTTGTAAGCCTGTGTTGCCATTCCTCGTTATGTTGTGTGATTTGTTATGTCTCGTTTACATCTAACATGTTTCATTTTATGGGATGGCAGACGATTTCTCCAGAAACTAGTGTCACATTTTGTGCTAAACAACATACCTTAAGTCCCACCATCTGGCACTGCCCATAACATTCCCCCGTTTCCCCAGCACTTCTCACCTTAGGTTACTAACCATATGCTTGCAGTGAGACAACACACCTCCCTGCTGCTCTAACTTTACCTCCTCGACCAGAAATTGTTACCTCGGTCGACACTCAATAAAAAACCTGGGAAATTAAGCTAGTAACAGACTATTCTTGAGCTGTTATTTCATTGTTCTAATGCAGACTTATCCCCCATATCTTTCTGATTATTTTCTTCGTATTTAAAAATCCCACATCTCTATTGTGCAGTGAAGGCATTAATAGGGTAATTATGGCTTTGAGTGTGGATATTTTTAACCTTCAGTTAATTCAACAGAATGTAGTCTGTAAAGGCATTAACGGAAATGCCCTTTTTAAAGGTTTGGACCTGCTGATGTCCTGCACAGAGCCTGGTCCTTAGTTTACGGGAGTTGGCAGAGCTTCGTTGATACCGGTGAAGCTGTGTTCATCTGCATCAGCTCGGGATCTGGGCTTTCTTTTATGGTGGTTATTGTCTGAGCCAATGCAGTATGCCATTCTGCCAGCTTCGGAAAGATACGTGTAAGGAAGGGAGCTATGTCGGAGCTTCACCATCTGCTGGCATGGGTAGCGTTGTGTGTCGTGTTTTTAAGCAGCCTGGGTAATGTCCACTCCAGGGGTTTTTTTTCCCTTTACTAGGGAAACTGATATTTAGCAATAGTAGCATAAGACTCATTTTGTTGTTTTTTCTTTAGGAATGAATCTTCTGACCTATGTGTGAACAGACTTGGGCAAAATTAAATCAGATGGTTTCGCAATGACAGTTGTGCCACCCACTGAATTATTATTTGGATGCCAAAATCCTACTGGAGTTAACACTTTCTTGCAGTTATTCATGGGGCTGGTGCTATATATAAATGGATCCTTCTCTGTATAATGGATGCCAAGCTTCAGACCTATGGCATAAAGTATTCTGCTGCATTGGCCTTCGTACGATTTGAGTGGAATCGTGCTGTCAGACCACATGGTGCTGGGGTAGAAACTAAATTGTTTGGACCAGCTCATCCCTTTGACATCATCTGTTGTATTTCTGTAGCCTGACATACATAATGCCTCATGGTCCTGCTAAAGCAATGACAAAGAAACCTCTGTTACCACCAGCAGACATTGGAAATGATCGTTAACCCCAAACTACGGGGTTCTTTGCTTGCCAATCTCTGAAAATAACCACTTGATGCCTTGGGCCGGGAGCTTAGTAGACTTATACTGTGTCCTCCAGTCAAAAATTGTAGCTCTGCTCTTCTAATGTAATAAAAACACATCATCAAAACCTGTCGATGGCACGGAGGGTTTGTTGGTTTTTTTTTTGTTCAAATACAAATTCTTTGCCTCTTGACCAATTTAACAACGTTCCATCCAAGGTTTCTGGTTTTGCTGAATGTGCACAGCTGCCAGAAGCTCAGCCTTGGTGTTAGAAGTGTTAAACTGGGGTGCCTTACAGTTTCACTGTTTCACAAAGCCTCCTAAAAGCCTGGGTGTATTTGTAATCTGGATATCTTTGTCTCTCCCCGTTGTCCACTGTGTTGTTTTGGGGGGGTATCTTCAAATTTCAGCTACGTGTACCTGCTTGTATTGACTTGTTTTGCTTTTGTGACTGAAGGCAAAGAAAGAAACCAGAGTCAGGCAGCATCAGAAGAGCCTTCCGTCAAAGTGACAGCCACGGACTAGGTAGTTCAATGGCAGAACCAGCCTCCCCAGGAGCCATAGCCGGTTCCAGACCCTCATCTCAGCCCATTATGAGCCAAAGTCTTCCCAAGGAGGTTCCAGATAAATGCTCCATCAGTGGCCACGGCAGCCTCAATTCTATCAGCCGACACTCGTCTCTGAAGAACAGGATAGACAGCCCGCAGATCCGGAAAACGGTGACAGCAGGGAGGTCCAAGAGCTTCAACAACCATCGGCCGATGGACCCTGAAGTTATTGCACAGGTAAACGGGACTGCTTTGCCCCAAAGATTTGGTTTGGAAACTTGAAGGTTGTTGGATACAATGAGCTGTTTTAAGGTGAAGTCTGATTTAATCTTGCATCCCCTCCCTTCTCGCAGTCCAGTATTAACTTACTCCACAGCCTGAGTCTACTCTTTCAGCCTCGCTGTGTGTAAGTCACTGAGGCTCCTTTCATGAGTGAAGATAAACACTCAGGTCCTTCCTCCATAAAAACTTGGCCCTGTTCATTATTCAGAACTTTGTTTCAACAATAAAAACGTCCCTTTTGGAAAGCTGCACAGATTCCAAAGCTGTCAGCAAAAAATTAAGCAATCTTAACTTCAAGGCATGAGCAAAGTGAAGGATTTAGTGTCGATTTAACATTCTCCTGTCAGTTGTGCAGACTTGCCTGTGGTTAGACATTGGAAGCACACGGAGTAGTACGGTCAAAAGCAGGCTGCTGAGCTGTACGGGGCTCACAGCGGCATCTTTATATACTTACAGGGTTTAGGGTGTGATTAGAAACCACCTTGGAACATAATACTGGACATAATACTGCTCGTTTTCATTGGCTGTTTATTTAGACAAGTGCCTTGAAGCGAAGGCAGGCTCCTGGTGCGTACGCAGCTGTGTTTTAACTTCGCAGAGAGCTCTGCTTCTGGGACTGACTCCACACACTGACCAGACAGCAAGGAAGCAGTCGTCCCCAATTCCTCCTGCGCAGCTTAAAGGGAAAGGTGTTCTTAGTATGCCACGGCAGCGACTGCTGTTAACAACCGCACGTGGTGCCTTTGCATCCCCGTGCGTCTGGGCTTGCACGAGTAGGACAGAAAACAGTTGAAAGTCAGGCTTAGATTGGAGCAGGTGACCACTCCTAATGGGATGAGTGATGTCAATGTCACAGCTTTCCCTCCTCCACCAAGGATCTTCCCTTTCTCCCACTCCAAGCTGATAGATGTGCCTGCACACGTATGCCTATACCAACTGGTTTCAGTATGCGATGGGTCTGTCTAAAGCCAAGGAATGCTTGGGGCTCCGATTACAAAGCCAGCCCTGGGAGACCTGACTCCTCTGCCTGCTTCAGGAGTTTGTGGGTTTCTGAAGAGCTGGGGAAAGATGTGTGGAAATTAAACATCATTTTAGTGACAAAAGAGCAAGAGCAATTCATAAATAAGGTCCAGATAAAAATCCAATACCTACTCTGATGGAAAGCTGTATTTTGCCATTATGAAGAACTTTAGCCCGTTTATTCCAGTGGAATTATAATATCTGGTTCTTGTTGTCTTCATATTTCATTGTTCTTCCAGGGTTTTGGTTGACATAAATCAGTTTCTTTGTTTTTTCAATTAAGCTCTAACTGAAGTTGTCCTGTCTCCTCTTCATGCCAGAACCTTAACTCCATTGTTTTCACTGGAGAAGAGTCTGGGAGAAAAAGAAAAGAGGAGGGAGGGAAAAAAAAGAAAGCAAGGGGCAAGCTGTGTTAAATTAGTGTTTCTCTTTGCCCTGTGTCTGTTCAAACACCATCTAATCATTGTGCATCTTACGTGTTTCCCTGAACTTCCTAAGTAAAATCTGCCTGGCCTGGAGATAGACTCGGGGGTGTCAGATTTCTGTCTCTGGTTTCTTCCACCATTCCTTGACTGATTTACCTTCCCCACCCCCTGAAAAACCTCTGAGGAAGCTAAAAAGCTGTAGCCAAACTGTGAGTCACAGAAAGGCTGAGCTCTTGGCTCCCCAGTGAACTCTGTGCATCAGTGGGCTCTGCAGCACGGGCTGGAGCAAGCGTGTGGGTCCTGACACGGCCAACAATGAAGAGCCACGTTTTTATCTCAAAGCTCTCTGTATTCGTTAATAAGTGTAATATTTCTTCCCGTGCCTGGGGGTGGCTAAGAGAAAGCTTTGGGGGGACTTTTTCCAAGGGCAGGGAGTGACAGAACAAGGGGTGACAGGTTTAAACGGAAAGAGGGAGATTGAGATGGGACATCAGGAAGGAATTCTTCCCGCAGAGGGTGAGGAGGCACTGGGACAGGTTGCCCAGAGAAGCTGTGGATGCCCCATCCCTGGGAGTGTCCAAGGCCAGGCTGGATGAGGCTTGGAGCAACCTGGTCTAGTGGAAGGTGTCCCTGCCCATGGCAGGGGGGGGGACTGGGTGGGCTTTAAGGTCCCTTCCCACCCAACCCAGTCTGGGATTCGATAAGAGGAAGGACAAGTGCCATCTTGAATTTCTCTCTACGTTTCTGATATCTTCTGTGTTTTCTAAAACATTGGAATGTTGAGTCCTATGTAAAACCTTTCTGGGAAGGGGAGACGACTCAGACAGTAGGCAAACCAATGAGACAGCAAGAGCACCCAAGGATTTCAGAGTCGGGTTGTAGCCCACCAGCCAGTGTCAAAATCATCAATCCTCTTCGAGGGTTCTCACTCCTGAATCTCACCTGTCAAATAACGAACAAGAACTGGATCCTAATACTTCAAATCACGTGCCTCTTCTGTTTATTCCTGCATTTGGGGTTGCGCTCGCCTTTGAAGTCCAAGCAGCATCGGGACCAGTAAAGGACCAGATGAGCATCGGGAAGGCGTTACCAATTATTTTGCTCCCTGTAGATGGAAAACATTACGGAGTGTTGGCTTCAGTGTGTAATGCTGTGCAGCCCGGCCTGGTTTCGCTTTGACACCTAAAGGTCCTTGACCTGCCACTCGATGCGAGTGTTGGTGTTTACAGGCTGAAGAGAAATACAGCGTTCTCAAAGGCTGACTTTGATCTCTCTTTGCGCGTCTGGGTTCTGTTATTCACTCCGTTTCTCTTTTGTCTTCGCAGGATATCGAAGCTACTATGAACTCTGCTCTGAACGAGCTGCGCGAGCTGGAAAGGCAAAGCAGCGTCAAGCACACGCCAGATGTTGTCCTCGACACTCTGGAGCCTTTGAAAACGTCTCCGGTGGTGGCCCCCACCTCTGAACCTTCCAGCCCTCTGCACACTCAGATCCTCAAGGACACTGAACCAGCTTTCCAGCGCAGCGCCAGCACGGCCGGCGACATACCGTGCACCTTCAGGCCAGTCAAGTCGGTCAAAATGGCCACCCAGGTGAAACCTCCGGCGACTCGGCCCAAGCCTACGGTGTTCCCCAAAACGAACGCCGCGAGCCCTGGCGTCGCCTCCTCCGCCTCTCAGCAGCCTGCTGACAAGTCCTGTACTGTCTGACCCGCTCGATGCTGCTCTGTGGGTACAACCCTGTTGTTTCAGATGAAGAGACTCTGTTCAAGACATTAAAATTCCTATTTAACTCATTCTTGGACTTCTGCTGAAGGTTAGTGGTGAACTGCTGCTTGAGCACTTCCCGGGGGTGAACTCTAACGCCCTCATCCCACGTACCCGCGTCTCTGATGTTCGCCCGGCAGAGCCGTTCACGCCGCGCTTCGGGATCCGGTGTCGGGTCACTGTGAAGCGGAGGAGGAGAACACAAACAGCGATGCGTTGGGTCTTGGTTTCTACTTGATGCCTTGTCCAAGTGTTTGGCCACTGAAAGGAATATTTAGTGGCATCATGTTTTGAATACTGGTGTAGTGACTTATATATTCCGTGTTTCATTTATCGCAGGGAAACAATAGGATAGATTTTAGTCTGCTGCATGTTTTGGTGCCACTGGTTACGTGGAGCTTGGACATGCCTGTTTCTTGTGCATTATATTACTACGTTGCCCGCTGGTGCCATGGTGGTGAAGGGTCTGTCTCGACTTCCATCCCATCCTCTGGTTTTGTTTGTTTGCTCCCTCATTCCTCCCCCACCCGGGGCCAAAGCTCTTGGTCACCCAGCCTCATCCTTTAGTCGACACTTGTCATGAAAAATAGTTTACTCTGGAACACTCTTAGATTTTGTGGAGTTCTACGTAATATGTGTCTGTGCAAATATAAACAACATGTTCCTGAGGTTTAGGAGCATAAAGAAAGAGCCCGGTTGTTGCTTGCGGACAATCCAGCTGTTTTCCCCCTTTGCCCCCCCCAGACTGAAAACCAGCTTTATTGGTTTTCAGTGTCATTTTCAGCCCGTGGGCTGCCATGTGGCGTGTGGTCTCGGGAGACTGAATGTAACAACAAGTTAACTTTGGAAAACCAAGCGTGCCGGGATGGGAGTTCCTTTACTAACGCACACGTTCTCCTTTTGATCGCGCATCAGGATGGATCCTTACCGAATTCCCGCTGACAAGCACTGTCAAAACTTCAGTCGGAAGTTCTCAAGCCTTGTATCTTCTCCCTCTTTCTGGTTGCAAACGCTTCGGTCGCTGGCCGTGACCCGCTTTAGGGATCGCCGCTCTCATGGAGCGGGACGGGAAAGGCTGTGGGGACGGGGACGTGACGGCACGCAGCTCCTGGAGTGGCTTCCCTACGCGCTCGTTGGCAGACTGGCCTGGACTCGGCAGACGTGTGAATGAATCTGTCGTATTTGTGTTCCTGTGGCAGGCAGCTAACGCTCCAGCCGCTAGCAGGCTGCGTGAACTCTCTCATACCCTACGGAGAATTTTCCACAAGGCTAATGTTTATTTAATTTAAAAACATAAAGGCATGTGCCACTTCCAGCCCTGAAGAAGGATCTCTCAATCCTGCAGACTCTGGCTGACCCTCAGTTCACCTTCTTCCCAACCTTTTCCGGGATTTTAAAAATAAAAGCTGCACATCTTACATTTTCATCCAATAAATTCAGGCAAGGACAGGATAAGAAAAGTCCTTTTCCTCTCCCGTTTAGCTGAGTTTCTTTTAAATTTGTGGGTTTCTCACACTTTGCTTCCTTGTGACTGGGATGTCATTTTAATTGGCACTCAGTAATTAAAGAAGAAGCAAAACCTCACATTTCTAAGAACAGTTTCTTCCATGTACTTTTCTGATTGATCTAGGATGTTGCTCAGGGGAATGAACAGGGTTTCATGGTGTCCCTGTCCGTCCCCACACGCACACCCCCCCTCTGCAGAGTACTGTATCCGTGTTAACGATGGGTTTGAAAAGACCGGCTTTCTCTGTGCCCTAAATGAAGAACATAGGAAAATTGGGGAACAGGGGTAAGATTTCGGGGAGAACACTCCAATGATGCGTTTTCCCTTCGCTGATCTGTAGCAGCAGTTCCCCTCGGGAAGCACCACGGTACGTGTGTGACTGTCACTGGGCCTTACCCTGTTCCTCTCGCAGGGGAAGATCCCCAACCAACAGTGTGACCAGCGACCTTTGCTCTCAGGTTCTGATGGACTTCTACAACCAAGGAATCACTTGTTCTTTTGGGGAAAAATAGAATTAAACTTGTAATTTTTTGCTCAGGCAGAACTTTCTGGCATTTACTTTAAGGAGTTTCTGGTTTTGTTTTCTTTTTGGTCACAAACGGCCAAAGTTAATCTGTGTCAAGAGCAGGATCTCTGTAAATTTACTTCGACTCATTTGTAATGCCTTATTTTCGTTATATTTTTATGCCTAGCATTCATGTTTCTAAGAAAAAATGTCCAGTCACGCACAGCACATTTGGAGGAGACACTCTTTTCTGTCTTCGAGCTCTGAAGGATGGATGGAAGTGAAGAGAGAAAGACTTCAGGTTACTGTAACAGCGACTGTCTGTGAATTACTGTGCTTATCTCAGCATCCACAGCTCTGGGACAATCCTACCCTCAAGGGGGATAACCTGTACATTGAGCAACCCAACTGGAATTTTGGTGTGCACTGTGATTGACACTCACGCTTACAGCAAGCAATACGGCAGGCTGAAGATCGTCCTCCTTCCACGTGCTCCGGGTCTGGGCAGCCAGCAGAAAATTCACACGCGCACACATGGGAGAAGGGAGAAAAAAAAAGGAAACTTTCAGCTTGTCTGCTTCACTCTGTGAACGTACAAGGCCGAGAGAGCATTTGCCATGAGTGTTTTGTGAGCAGTCGTGGCAGGAGAGGCGGGAAGGAGAAACTGGACACGTCGGCATCGCGTGGGAGAGACCGGTGCAGCGTGGACAACGACACGGTGGTTTGCCTGGGGAGGTATCAAAGTTACTCATATCTTCCTATTCTGAAGAAATATTAGCTCTTCCATGGAGATTCTCTTTCATGACTTTTACGTAACGTTTGTGTCAAATATAAAGGCGAGAAGTGTTTGATAACTGGAAAAACGTGCGTCTGTTTGATAGTGCTTTGTACGAAAAAAGGGTTCTTGTTCCTCAGATTTTGGGTTGAACTAATCCAAAGCAAAACTTTTAAAATAAAACATGATTTTAGGTGATCAATTGTACCAGTTTCTGAAGCTCCAACCTTTTCCCTTTCGTTTCCCTCGTTGGGAATTTGAGCAGCGTGCTGTAACGACGGCGAAATTCCTGCCTCTTTGAGGTGATCCAAAGGCTCGCAGTTCCTAACCCGTCGATCTGCTCTTCGTGTCAAAGCGGTGGGACGTGGTCAAACCCTCTCACTATATCTGTGCTGGATCTTTTGTTGCAATGAAAGTGATTAAATAATTAGAGTGCACTGTGACAGCAGAAAACAAAATTGTTGTCAATGTATGTATTTTGATACCTGTTCACAAAGAGTCTTTGGGTTTCCTGTGACGAATACCTCATGTGTTGGGTTTTGGGGAGTTTGTGTTGATTTATTATTTTCTTTGTTAAGGCAAGATTGTTCTTGCACAAAAGTAGGTTAAGATAACCGAGTTCTCATAACGCTTATTTACCGAATCAAAAACGAGAGTTTGGCAAGAAGTTCCATCTGTTGCAGTTCCTCACCTTGCACTGGGTACGGGGCGAGCGGTCGCTCGCCGACGCTTGGAAGAGCTCTAGCAATACGAAGACGAAAGAGGTCGGTGCAGATGGAGTTTTGCTGCCTTATTTCTCCTCTTTCCTGTGTCAAAAACCTTGAATTCAGTGTATCATTGTATGGGTTTGGGGGTTTGTGAAGCATCTGAGAGATGTTCGATAGAAATGTCTGGAGTTAGCGCTTGCGATCCTTCCCCTACGTGTACCTAGTACACTGGAACGCTCTTGTCTCCTGAT
>NW_010247126.1:3115-5639 GCF_000690775.1 Eurypyga helias | reverse complement strand
CGAAAGGAGGTGATGCTCCCAGCAGGGTGTAGTCTGCTAGCAAGGCGGCGATGGAAAGGCACCCCTCGAGACGGTTTGTCTGATGGGCGCCAGGGTAAGCACAGGAGCAGCCTCGGCCCCGTCTCCCCCCGAGCCCAAGCGTGTGGTGCTGGTTTTGTGGGCCGGGTCAGGGGGTACCCTCCCGCCCTGACTGCAGAGGAGTGAGCTGCAGGGTGTGAGCGTGGTTACTCACTGGCCTGTGAGCTGCGAGCTGGGAAAACTGCTTAAAAAAACCCCCAACAACTAGAAAACAAAGACATTTGGGCACTCCCGTCACTGTCCAGAATCGAAATGGAGTTTAACCAGTGGGGGATTTATTTATTTTGAGATTTTTAATTTTCACAAGAATAATGAGCCTTTTTGTGGGCTTCTCTGGCCTTGGCTGACATCCCACCAGTGCAGTTACAAACATAAAGCTGTTCCCTTCACGGGCCGGGAGCACTAGAGGCCTTCGCGGAAGGGAGCGATGTTCTTTCCTGGATGGATGTTGTTCCCTGCAGGATCTTCCACCTCTGGGTCTGGGAAAAGGCCGAGTGGTTCTGGACTAAACTTTGGGATTTGAGCTTAACATATCACTTCCGAAGATAATCCTCTCTCCGTTTCAGCCTCCTGCTTGTCTCTGTGCGTGTGCGACGACCTGGTACTTGAAAACATCGCAACTACTTGACGTGCCGGCCGAGGCTCCGACGGGGCCGGTTTTAAACGGTTTTACCCTCTGCTGACCGCCCTGCCGGAGGCAGATGAATGATTTTCCAGGCTTGGTTCTAGGAGTCTCCTTTTGATGGATCTAGAGATGCCAAGACAGCAATTCAGGACCTGGAAAATGTGAGGTTTGGGGGTTCTTTGGGTTTTGGGTTTTTGGTTTTTTTTCCCGTTAGATTTTGTGCTTCCTACAATGTCATTTGAGACCAGAGAGTTGTTGTTGTTCAGCGATGGGCTAAAAGGTGGTGAAGGCGGGGCGGGAGGGCAGCTCCCTACTGGACTAATACTTGATTCATCAAGCTTCCTACAGGGTAAATATTGAGCAGTTCGCAGTGGGAATAGCGGCCGGGCCCTTCCTTTCAAAGGCACTAGTAACCTTATTTCCGGAGCGGACTTCACCAGCCTCTCTCTCCGGGATGAGCCCTGTGACCTGCGTCACCCAAGTCCGCTGGCTTGGACCCGTGAGCGTGCCAAACTGCCGGAGCAATACTCGTGAGCAGCAGGTTCTTCAAAAGACCAGCTCTATGTAGCCAAACCAGGGGCGAGCGCTGCAAACCACCTCTGAGGTGTTTTCGGAGGGTCGCAGCGATGTCCCGCTTCTGCCGTAACGGGGGGAAGGCGGGTCGTGGAGTCGAGAAACCTTCGTGTTCTCCGTGGGTCTGAAGCCCGGGTCCAGGCTCGGGGGGGTGAGTTGGGTTTGGGGTTTTAACAGCAGTTGTTTGGTGGGATGGAACGTTCTTGCTCAAACAGTTTCCATTGTTTCATGTCTTCTACACCAATATATACATGGTGTATATATTAAACTGTGTAAAGTTGTACTTTGTATATATAACTGTACAATATGGAGGTACAGCCTTTTTTTTCCCCTTTTGGTACAGTATTGTACAGTATTAGGAGTCTGTGTGTTGGAAATGTTAAATCCCCCCCCTGGGGCAACAAAATGTATCCGTTGTCATTAGCAATAGTTTTGGAGAAATAAATGTTTTGGGTATGGTGGAAATACTGACCCGTGGACACCGGCACGTGATGTGCAGGGCGAGCGTGTCTGTGCCTGGGGTGGAGCGAGAGAGGGGATGAGCGTCACCGGCGGCACCCACCGTGGGGATCTGGGGGGATCCTTGGGAATTTGAGTGGTGGCTGGCATGGTAAGTCGGAGAGGAAGAACCTGTGGGATGCAGAATTACCCAGTCTAATTCCCAGGCACTGGGATGCTGGATGGCAGGGGGGGAAGGAGCGTTGTCCGTTGGCATGGCGATAAGGCGGATGGGAAGAATGGGACTCGGGCGGAGTCCGCGTGTCCCCCCACCCCAGCCTGCGCACACCTACCCGTGATAATCCACGGGATTCAGTGGAACATAAACTTCCCTTGCGATGACCTGATTTAAAAATCCTTAATCTTCACAGTTTTCCTGGAGAGGACGAGCCTCCAACTGTCTCTGGGAAAGAGGATTTAAGACTGGGATTATGGATTGGGTCATTATTGCTGGCTTTGCCCCCCTCTCAGGGTCTCGGTATGCCTTTTCCAGAGCACGGCAGGGAAATGGTGTCAGGGCTTCATCCTTTTGGATTCTCTCTGTTCAGGTTTCAAGGAAATAATTGTTTGGGGTGAGATTTGATGTTTAACCAAGCCGTTTTGTGCTATTCTGGAAGTCAGCTGGGGACAAGCCACCCCTCTGTCCATGGGGTGAGCTGCTGCAGGGACACAGCATCCCTGCGCTCCCCAGGGACCAGGGTGAGGAGGAGGCTCTGGCAGCCGCTCCCGGGAATTGGGAATTTCCCACTG
>NW_010247126.1:479-2980 GCF_000690775.1 Eurypyga helias | reverse complement strand
GCCTGGGGCTTTTGCGTTGCTTTTGTCATCCTCCTTAGCCACTGCCTGACAGGGCTTCAGCGAAGGGGCTGCGCAGGGCCGGGGGGTCCTGCCCCGTGTCACTGTTCAACCGCAGCGCGGACCCCGGAGTGGACCACGGCTGCTGCAGCCAAGCGCCCATCCTGGATGGGCCAAGGATGGCCCCGGCGCTGCCCACCGGGCTCTGCCTCCTCCGGCATCGGCCAGAGGCCGGGGGAGCCGGGCGCCAGCCTCAATAAACCCACAGCCGGGGCGGATCCTGCTTCCCTTCTGTCGGAGAGAATCTCCAGTGAGTTTCCGTCGATTCCTGCGGGACGCAGGTGGCTTCTGGTTTTAAAAGCATGGAATAGACGTCGGAAAGGTAACGGGGTGACACGGATAACAAGTGATTTTTGATTTTCCGTGTTGTTGCTGCTGCCCAGCGCGGAGGAGGACACCCATTAATCCCTTAAACCCTCCATATCCCATAATTTCTTCCAACCTGCAGACAGCTCTGACCCTCCCCTCGCAACCCTCTCATTACGTTTGTTCTGATAACGCAGCGATGGGCCGATTCGGTCACTTGTGGTGCTGAGGGAGGGCAAGGCGATGCTCCGGGAAGAGACAGGACGCGGGTCCCGCTTTGCTCTGCTGGGAAGAACCGGCTGCAGGCAGCGGAAAAGCCGGGTGTGCAAGCGGGTGGGCACCCCCCGGGCACCCCCCGTGCGGCGGGTGCCCCCAGCCCAGCAGCATCTCTCGGGACACATCCCCGCTTTCCGTGTGCGAGGAGCCGGTTGGTCCCAGGGACGGTGTGGGGACAGCACTGGGGCCGTGGGCTTCCCCCCACCCAGGGCCGTACCCCAGGTTTCCATCCCAAGCCCCCCCAGGACACGGTGCCTGCTGCAGGCTTAGGCATTGCTTAGGCTTTGCTGCCACCAGCTGGAATCAGTATTTTTATGCCAAACGTGGTTTCCGGGCGCTGTTTTTGCTCTCCCAGCCTGTGCCTGATGGACACTCGCATCCCGTGGGTTTATCCCCCTCGGGTTTATCCCCCGTGGACACATCGCGGCCCTGGGGTCTCGCTGCGTGTTTGGTGCTAAGCATGATTTCCCAGTTTGGGACCAGTTTGAGCAGGTCAGATGGGATGTGGGGGTCAGCCTTGAGATGGGGAGGGTGAAACTTGTTGTTGGGGCAACCAGGGGAAGGAAAGGAGCGATGGAATTCAAAGGGGCAGCAAAAGGAGCGATAAGAGGGTCTGAAAAGAGTGGAGCTCTGTTACAGGGCACAACCCGGCATGTGAGTTCCTGGGATCGGACTGGGATCTCCCACCGAGGCCGGACTTGACCTTGCGACCAGCCGGGAGAGCTGTGGGGGGTAACTGGGGTGTCCTGGGGTCCCTGGGCTCCGGGGGCTGGCAGCATCCCGGCGGCAAGGCGTGCGGGTTTCCCTTTCGGGCACGCCTGCCTGCGGAGGCTTGCAACACAACGTGAAAATGCTCCTTTTTGGGTGTTATATTCTAATTATTTCCTTCCTGTCTGCCTTTACCCCTCCCCAGCCCAAACCTGCTCACCCATCGGTGAACGCTGAAGCAATGCGTACAGGTCAGGAGTCTCAGAAAACACCCAACTCTGGGGTTTCTGCCTTTAAAAAAAATCTAGAAAACCTTTGTTTCTGTGTCTTTTCACAGCAGCGTGCTGACCTGCAGCCCCTCTGCCCCCTGTTAACTGCGCTTATCCGCAGTTTCAGTGCTGGCCCGAGAGAGAAAACCTTTGTTTCTGTGTCTTTTTCGCAGCAGCACGCTGACCTACAGCGCCTCCGTCCCATTAACTGCGCTTATCCGCAATTTCAGTGCTGGCCCGAGATGAGACATGGGCTGCGTGGGGGGTTTTTGCGAGGGGTGAGGAGGGAAAAGCTTCTCAAGCACCTCCAGATCGACGTTTTGGGTGGTGGGTGAGGGATGCCGCACAGCACTCCGGCTGCATCAGCCGCCTGCACCCGGGCCGTGTGAGCTTGGCCGGTGCTGCGTGGGCAGGTTGGTGGCCCCGGCACGAGGCGGATGAGCGCAGGCTGAAGGACACAGTTAACCACTTGCATAGAAAATGAGGCTGGAAATGACTTCAAGGAGCCACCCCATCCCTTTCTCTTCCTGTTAGCTGAGCTACACCAAGATTACTTTGGTTAAGGTGATTTCAAGCTTTGCTCGGTTAGGCTCACGTCACCCCGCTTCCGCAGCTGCAGGCGTTGGTGAGCTCTGCCACCCACCTGCGGTAAGCTCAGGGCCAGGGCCGCCCTCTGCCCCACTGTTCAACTCGGCAGCCTGGCGCGTGGCTGGGAAACAAAGCTCAGCAGCAATTAACACGCTCGTTAGGGGCAGAGTTTGTGTGCAGGCTGGGGGAGCGTTGCATTGATTCCTGGATGTGTCCCACGCTGGTGAAGTCGTGTACCTTCACAGCCTTCGTTCTGGGGGGTCAGAGCCTTACGACACACGCCCACGCCAGCCCAAA
>NW_010247126.1:0-386 GCF_000690775.1 Eurypyga helias | reverse complement strand
GGGGGGTGGCCCCCTCCCAGCCAGAAAGGGAGCAGGAAGCATGAGCAGCACCAGTGTGCCCTGTGTCCTGCATCCCACCCTGCATCCTACCCTGCATCCCACCCTGCATCCTGCATCCCACCCTGCATCCCGCAGCCCACCCTGCTTCCCACATCCCACCCTGCATCCCACATCCCATCCCACCCTACTTTCCACATCCCACCATGCATCCCACATCCCACCCTGCCCTGTGCCCTGCATCCCGCATCCCACATCCCGCATCCCTTCCTGCGCCCTGGCAGGGCCGGGTGCTGAGGATTTGGGGCTGGCTCTGGTCCTGCTCTGGGAACAGCCCATGGAGGCACTGCTGTAGCTCCGGGGTCGGTTCCTTGTGGGTCTGTGCTGTG
>NW_010247125.1:0-912 GCF_000690775.1 Eurypyga helias | reverse complement strand
CATTCTATGATTCTATGATCACAGAGGTGCTACCACTGATGCTAATTGGATTGGTCTTGGACAAGTTGGACCCTTGGTCTTGGGTCCAACTTGGAACCAGCGAAGCTTCTAGCATCTTCTCACAGGAGCCACCCCTGCAGCCTTCCCTCTGCTACCAAAACGCCATCACACAAGCCCAATACACACCAGAGCCACAGTATCACAAATGCCAGCCATGGAGAAAGCTCTGCCCACACAACTTATATAGCTCCCTGAAGGAGCTGGTATTATTCAATTATGCCTAAAACTTCTCCTCTAACATCCCTTGACAGGGAATTACATGTAAGCAAAAGTTCCTGAGTGAACCTTGCTGCCCATAAGACTCCTCAGACTCTCTTCCAAGTAGAATCATAGACTCACAGAACTTTTTAGGTTGGAAAAGACCTTTAAGATCATCAAGTCCAACTGTTAACCCAGCACTGTCAAATCCATCACTAAACCATGTCCGTAAGTACCTCATCCACTCATTTTTTAAATCCCTCCAGGGATGGTGGCTCAACCACCTCCCTTGGCAGCCCAGAGAACTATGCCTGATAACACTTTCAGTGATTAAATTTGTCAAAATATCCAAACTAAACCTTCCCTCACACTACTTGAGGCCATTTCCTCTCATCCTATCAAGTAATGGGAGTAAAAATCCCCAGATCACAAGATGCATTATGGTGAGCCTGAAAAATGTGTTGCATGGGACAATGCGACAGGGCAGGGTCTCACAGCGGGTCCCCTCTTTCTTGGTGTTGCAACATGCAGGATCAAAAGCTCAGAGGACTTCTCTTAAACCTTGCTAAGTTTGGCTGTGCAGAACCATGGTGGTAGATTTTACCAGCAAACCTGATGTTTCTGAATGATACCCGCTTGGTGGATGAGGGAAAG
>NW_010247124.1:0-1723 GCF_000690775.1 Eurypyga helias | reverse complement strand
CAGCCGGGCTGGCGCTGCTACCTGGGTGTCTCTATCCCCGGAATCCCCGGCTGATAGAGCTGTGCGTGCACACTGCATTAAAGCTTTCCTTTCACACAGCCCTAACCTTCTGCATCTTCCTCGCCAGGAGATCTTAGTTCGTTTTGCGGTTTGCTGAAAAATGATCTGTTTGTATTTTCGCTGAGGTTTTTTTTTCCTCCCCTGCTTCTGACACTGACTTATTGGCTCTGAACTTAGTGGAAACTCTCATTGCCCTGCGATCGATCCAAGTCCTTTCGCACAAATAGAGTTTTTTCCATCTCCCCCACCCCTTCGGTAACACCTCCCCATATCCCCTCCCAGCCGCCTCGGCCCGGGCGCCGGCTGGCTTCCCCGTCCCTTCCCCGACCAGCCGGGGTGAGTTCTTGCCTGCTTTTGTTAGTCTTTCTTAAAGCATATTTAGGGTTTCAGAGGGGAGGGGGAATATTTATCCTGCCCCGCTAAAACCCGAGGGTATATGTTGCTGTGTGTTTTCTTCATTTGTTCAGGAGCCCTTCTGCACATGTTGCCTCTAAAGTTACAAGACAGCAATTTCTTCGGCAACTCCAGGATAAATAATTCAAAGCACCTTTTATAACTCGCATTACAAAGTAGTAAAAGGCAACAGATGCAAAAAAGATTAAAAATTAATAATTCAAATTATTGCAGGCCGGATATTTTTCACAAGAGTTTGTTTTGCGCTCCCCCGCGCTTTTCTAAGGTTATTTCTATCAGAGCAGTAAGATATTTAAGTGTATTTATCTGCGTGTAAGTGCCGGCATCTGTCTATACCTATACCCAGCCAGTTGTACCGCTTTCGTACAGATCGTGTTTTGCTGTCTGTGTGTGTCAGGAGCCCCAGCCCGTATGTATTTTAATTGCTCACTAATATCTGTAGCTCTAGAAATACATTTTAGGGAGCAAACCAAATGTTGATTTTTTTTTTCATTTTTAATCGGAAGCCAAAATTGTTGACGAATCTCACGGGAGTTTTTATAAAAATCAGAGGCAGTGAAACGCCTCCTTCGGCTGCCTACATGTTCCGGATCGTACCGGAGGCAGAATTACTGCAATCGCGTCTGAAAGCAGGTCGCAGAGCCGAAAACGAAAAATAATGTCCAATTAATATGTTAAAGGTCTTTGAAAATTAAACCCTAGATTTTAAGCAATGTATCCTGGAAATCATTAATTTGGAAACAGGGATGCTGTTACCTACATCCACGTTTGGGGATCTGATCATGGGTTTGTATTTCTCCGCCCTACTTCTCGCGGCAAAATCGGGATTTTTATTTTTTTTTTTTTTAACTTCAAGCATTTCCATTTTACATCTTTTCGGTTTGTTTTTATGCAGCGGGCAGGGCGTGTCCTCAAAAGTTTCGGTGTCAAAAGTTACAAATTGCTCTTAATTATTCATTTCCTGACTCGAGATGCTCTCAATCTCGGCTTCCTATTTGTGGTTTGGTTGTTTGTGTTTGGGGTTTTTTTTTAAATTTAAATCTCGGAATTATTTTCCCATTGTGCGCCGAAATTAAAATCCCTTAATATCCCTTGTTACAGCCCCTGGCAAAGGGGTCTTTTCGCTTTCTTTCGTCCCCCTCTTACAGAAAGGTGCTTTAAAGTGAAAATAGATCACGAATGCCCTTTCCTCTGCGCCAGGAATGCATTTAAAATGCACGCCGGGGATCTGGTAAATAAACCGTGAGGG
>NW_010247123.1:0-4430 GCF_000690775.1 Eurypyga helias | reverse complement strand
GTGGCAGAGCCTAAAATACCTTGGAAGATGAAAATCCTAGTTTGTCGGGAGGGTCTTCTTCACAGGATGCTGACAAGGGTTCGTTTTCCAGCTCCGTGCTTCCCACCCTGTGTCGCTTGGGTTTGCCCCGGTGTGCGCTGGGGAGCCGCGGGAGCCTCGCGGGGTGGCAGGGCCCCGGGGTGCAGGGGTCTGGGTGAGAGGGAAAGCGGCTGAAAATGGGAAAGGTGTGTTCCTGAGGCTGAAACCGGCAGCGTTTGATTATGGTCCGTCTTTGAGACGACGAGCCGAAAGGAGTAATTAGGGACAGTGGGATATTTCCCCGAGAGTCGCAGGAAATGACTGCCTCGTGGTAAGTTGATAGTAGTGGAGCTGAAACTGGGTTATCTGTGGGATTGCATCTGGGGCTTGCAGCCTTGGACGGGATTCAATTTTCAGGCTGTTTTGAAATTGGCAGGGCGTGCTCTTCTCCCGTTTTCCCTCCCAGAGAAATCCCCGTCCACGTGTCTGAATCATCTGAGGGCCGAAGAGGGAAAGGGGAGGCTCCCGCCATCCCTGGGGTTACTGCAGGACAGTGAGGTCCCCGGGGTCCCTGCTCAGTTCCCAGCTCCACAGGATGCCTTCTGGGAGACCCTGGGCTCTGGCAGAGCTGAGGCTGAGGGACCGCTCAGAGCCTCGACCTGCAAATCCGTGTCCCATCCCGGGCTCTACTCATCCGGTGCTTTTTGGGTGCCTCGCATCCTGCATCAGGTTTGTCCCCGTTTGTCACCGCAGCTGATGGTTATTGCTCTGGCTGTCCCCCTGGGTGTGCAGGCCAGCCAATACTGAGGAGCACCCTCTGGTCCAGGGTGTTTTGTAGCTCCAGGGGCGTGTTTCTGCACGAGTGTCGCAGGATGCGACCTGGAGCTGGGGCACGCGTCCCTCCCTGCTGCCTTCTGCGCCGGGAACACGCAGCCGTGGCGCGGGCAGGGATGGAGCGTGTGGCCAAGCTCCATGGCCGGCTGGATGTGTGCCTTGGGAAAGGCGAGCTGGCAGTCCCTGCGAGCGGTGCTGCAGGTTTCGTGCTGGGTTAAGTCTCTGGATGCAGCTGGGTCCGTGGCATCGTTGCAGCGTCTCCTCCACCGGCAGCGTCTCCTCTTCCCCTGGACAGCCCGGCCTGCTGGGAGCTTGGGCTGCTCCAGTTTGGTGTTTTCAAAGCAAACGGGATGCTGCAAGCCGAGATTGTCGCCCAGTATGTCTCAGGCCATGCCTAGGGTGTGCTGCCCGGCTTCCCGTGCATTCAGCAGCAGTGTGGGGTTTGCAACTGGCCTTGCTCTACCCCCTCTGCTCCAAAGAAGAGGTGAAGGCGGGTTTGTGGGAACTGCTCCGTGTGCTTCTGCCTGTCCCACTCGCTCTGGATACTTCTCTGTGTTTGCCTTCCCCAGCACCAGGCACCGGGCAAAGCCACGTGAATTAGTTGAGATGCCGCCCTGCGCCCTGGCTCTGGATAGGACCCTCCTGGATAGCACCCTCCCGGCAGCCCCGCCAGCAGCGTTGGGCTGGGAAGATGGATTTCCTGCCTCTATCAGGGCTTCCACACCCCAGCGAGGCAGCCCTGGGAAACAATGCCGCTATTTACACTTTAAAGCCTCGTTAGGCAGCAGGAAGCAGCAGGCAGGGAGCATGCCGGGAAGCAGTGGCAGCCTCTGGCTAGCCCCTCTTCTTCCCCGCCGGGCTGCTGGGAGGAGCAGGATGCTCCCTGGCTGAGCTCTAACCCTCCGGCCTCTTTCAAGCCCTGTTTCTTCATTTATTTTTATCTTTTCTCTTTCTTTTTTTTTTAGCCTCTGGAGTCCCTGCCTCGTTGCCGAGCTTTGCTGCTTGCGCGGAACGTGCGCTGGCTGCCCGGCCGGGACGGCTCCTCTCTGGGAGGGGGAGCACCGATTCCTGCCAGTGGCCGCAGGTGTAGGAGCGAGATGCAGGCGCTGCTCTGCCCTTGTCCTGGGCGGGCAGCTCTTGGCTGGCAAGACAGAGCAAGGGGAGTGCGGGCAAGGGCTTTTCTTCCCTGCCAGGCACAAGGGAAGGCTCCGCGTGTCCTCTGCCCGGGCAGGCAGCTCCCCAGACAGCGCTGGTGCCGTGCCATCTCCTGGCTGTGCTGGCTCTGCGAGTCGCCCACTTGGGAAACCTGACATTCCCCAGCTCTGGGGGCTTGGTTTGGGTTTTAAACGTTCCCGCTCCAGCCAACAGGCTGGGCAGTGCACCACAGCAACTTTCCCTGCGGGGCTGGCAGCTTGCGGGCAGGGAGAGCAGAGGAGAAGGCGGGCAGAGGGTTGGGCAGTGCCAGGATGTACATGAGTCACTGGCAGAGCACCCGCCTTCCCTTTCCTTGGCACCCGCCTGCCTGGAGCTGCTTCCTTGCCCAAACTCTCATGGCAGCTCCACGCGGTGCCGACCAGCTCGGTCCTGCTCCTGGCTGGGGACCTGGCCTCGGCAGAGGATGCTGAGCTGGGGCATCCCTCCTTGGGGTTCCCTTCTCCCACACCTCCCCGCCAAGGAGGAGCCATGGGGCCGCCCACCTGGCCACGGGCACCAGGCTGTTTGCCCGGACCTGCCCGGGCCGGTAGCTTGCCAGCTGCAGCGTCAGCCTGATTTTTTTCCTTACCGACCACATGTGTGTTTTTGCAGTGCTGGGTGAACCCCCAGGGATGGCCATGGGCAGCCTCTCCCGCTGGCTTGGGGTCTGCAGGGGCATCGTGTGCCCAGCTGCCAGGCGGCATCCCTGCTTGCACTGAGCCTGCCCCGATGCCCCGTGCTCAAAGCAGGAGGCAGAGCAAGGGCTTGGCTGGGGCCAAGCGCTGGGCTTGGCACGGGAAGGGCCTCATCCTGCGCGTCTGGATCGCCGCACCCAGCGAGATGGGGCTTGCAGGGGGCTGAGACGGCGTGAAGGGGAGAGCTGGAGGGATCCCCCAGACCGGGCGGCGTGACCCTTGTGTGGGTGAAAGCTGATGCTGCTGTAAAGTCGCTGCATTATTGCGTGTCGTGCGTGTTGCGTGTCTGCAGTGAACGCAGAATTCCAACGGCCTGTCTCAATTCCTAAGGCTATCGTTTAAAAACACTGCGCTGCATCAGGAAGGGTGCTCGGTCAGGATGCTGGCGTTGCTGAGATGGCGGAACAGGCTCCTCTCTGCTCCTCCAGGTCCTGAGTTGGGTCACTTGGTGAGGCCCCAGAAGCAGGTCGTGTTCATATGAACCTGCTTGGGAAGGCCCAGGATGGACATGGATGCTGGGGTCGGAGTGGCAGGCTGGCTCATCTGCTGTGCCCGCTCCTGGAGCAGAGGGCTAGGGAAGAGCACGAGAAGCAGAACGGATGGAGGGAGCGGTGTCCCCCTGGTCTCACCACCCCAGGACACCTTCCCACACCTTCCAGAAGCCAGGTGGGGACCCAGGACAGCAAGAAACCTCGGGGGCTCTTTCCTCCCGTCTCTCATCGGCGAATCAAAACAAAGCGTCGGAGGACGAGACCTGCTGGGTCTGATATTTTTTCTGCCCCCTTCCCCTCCCCCTGAGGACATGGTGACCAGAAACAAGCAGTTCAGCTCCCCCTCTCCAGCTGCTGCTGTCTCTGCCTGATCAATCGGTTGGTTTTCAACAGAAGACACGTGCTTTTGGGGAAGTTTCCTCTGCATCAAGCACGCTTTGACGTCGTGTTGTTTAACAGCAGCGCGGAGGAGAGGGAAACGCTGCGTTCCTAGTGCAGTTCGGGTTGGATTATAATTTCCATTGGGCACAGGTTGACGGGGATTAAAGCGGAAAGCAAAAAACTCCCTCGCACCAGCGCTGACCTCCCTATTAAAAACGTTTGTATCTAAGAAAACGTTAGGTAAGAGCAAGGGGCCAGCGTGGTTAGCAGCCGTGTGAGAAAGGTCCTGAGTTCCACTTATCCTCGCGGCGGGTGGGCGGGAGCAGGGACCCCCCAGCGGGGTGGCTGGGCTGGCTCCGTCCCCCGGGGACCCGTGCAGCCTGGTGGGTGCTGGGTTTGGCTGCCACAGGGAGACGTGGTGGAAAGGCACCAGGGTCCCGGGAAGACAAGGATCAAGGAGTGAAACGCAGATTTCCCCCGTTGCAAGTTGGATTTAATGCTGGGGAGGTGTCTCCCTCTCTTTTGGACCAGCCCTTGCGTGCTCAGCTGCCTGTGCCATCCCTGCGGCTGCGGGGTCCCGCGCGTCTCAGCGGGGCAGTGGCGATGCCCTGGTCGTTCCTGTGCTGGCCAACGGGCCGCAGCGAGCTGGATGCCTTGGGTCCCAGTCCTGCTGGTGCTGCTCTCCTTACCCCTGATGCCTTTTGCTCCCCTCCTGTGTCTGAGCGGTTGCTCCAATCCCATCCCTTCCCTGCAGCCTGGCTGTGATGCCTGGCTGGGCAGCAGCATGAGCGGCTCCTCCCGGACGCTTGGCTCCACC
>NW_010247122.1:295-1305 GCF_000690775.1 Eurypyga helias | reverse complement strand
GAGGCGGAATCAGGAGTTTACAGCACAATCCACCCTGAACGCCGGAGAAACCCCACGGCTGGAAAGGCACGGTTGAAAGGGACCGTCTGCTTCTTACGCGATCAGCGCTTAATAAGCGATAACCATTAATATATGTTAATTGCAGCTCCAGCAGAGCTCGGGGGAATCTTGGAACCGTGTCAGGAGGATCGCTGGCTTTTGAAGAATAACGCCATGCACCAAACACGTCCCGTTTAATCCTATTATTAAAACATCCCTCTTGGTCCCCAGCCTGACTCCCGACCGAGACCAGCCAGGGCTTCTCCTCCAAACTCGCCCGGGCAGGGAGCTGCGTGCCCCTTTCGTTTGGCCCCTGCTGACCCCCCCGAGGACCGAAAATGCGATGCGATGCTGAAGAAAAAAGTTCACGTGCTCTTCTGTTCCATCCCTGGTTTACGCTCGAATCCACACCCTTCCCCAGAAGTTTCCAGGGTGATAACGTGGCTGCGAAATGGATCATTTCAGGCTGGTTCTGCAGCCCAAGGTAGTTAGATTTATTTTTCTCCCCAGTGCCATAAAAAAAAAAAAACCCACACCAACAACCAAAAAAACCAAAAAAAACACAAAACCAGCTCAAGATTGCCAGCGGAGCTGACATGGCTGGAGCGACCTTCCAGCCCAGCGAGAGGGAGCACAATCCATTCGCTCGGAGAGCCGAGCTCCAAGCCCTCCCCGCGGTGCCTCGCCGCCCCGCACCGGCACCGGGCTTTTTTTTACTGCGCCTGCCCCCGCCGCCCACGGACGCGGGAAAGCCGGGATGCTCCCGGTGGCATCATTAAACACAGCCACATTTCAGTGCAAAAATCTGAAGTGCGTGGGTAAAACCCGGGCAGCGTCGTTTGGGTACAGGTCGATCCCTTAGAGCCGAACCTCCCGGCGCATTCAGGAACAGCGGCAAACGCTGGTTTTAATCACTTTCCCCCCCAGCTGAACTTTTATTTGGCTCCAGACAACAATAGCGGGCTGCAAAC
>NW_010247122.1:0-222 GCF_000690775.1 Eurypyga helias | reverse complement strand
CAACCCGTCGCTCCGATTCTTAATTGGGGTGTTCCTGGCCCTCGTTCATTCAGGTGTTCGCCAGGAATTTGTTTATTAGCCCTCGACAAACAGCTCCTCCTGGCAATCGCCTCGTGGGGCTGGCTCCAGCGGGAGCGGAGGGGGGCGGGGGCATGGCTAACAAGGACTCTCCATCTCCAAGTTACCAATTAACAGTTGTGGAGGGGACCACCAGCGCAGGGC
>NW_010247121.1:0-55882 GCF_000690775.1 Eurypyga helias | reverse complement strand
TCCTGGCTGAACCCAGCACACTGTATAATCCATTCCTCTGGTCTATGTTATAATGTTAAAGTGTTAGAACTGTCATACATAAAACATAGCAGAATTGGTTGACAAGCAAGGTGTACCTTCTCTTTCGGGCAAAAAATGTCCAGCTCAACTGTCAGCTGCGAGACTGTCAAGTGAAAAGTGCTAACTCAACGACATGCATTTTCATGTCAACTACTGAATGATTCTCCTCTACACAATGAAGTGGAATAATGGAATATATTCCCAACTAGTTTTATGTTTTTTATGAGAAGAATAAAAATAAATAGGAGCTCATGTTGAAATATTTTTTGCATACTTTTAGAAAGAATCATCTTGGCTCAACTTCAGGGATGTTATTTTTAGGTGCATATTTCTGGTCTTTTTATGGGATGCTGCTTTTAGATAATGAACTTTTGCCAAAAAATGCCAAACTTATTTCCTGCTATATAAATATACCAGACAACATTTCAGAAAGACTCTGTGGCTTTTTTAAGAATAACCTCTGTGTGTGTTTTTAATGTGATGTTGTGTTTGCTTGGTAATACAGTCCATCTTATTCTACATAATTAAGTATAAAATAAGCACCTATAATTTTATGTATGTTATGTACATAACCTATAATATTATGTATGTTATGCAACATAAGTAACTCAAAATTCTTTACATACACCTATCTACAGTGATTTACCTGCTACAGTCTAATTCCTATAAATTCTTTTCTTACAGTGTCATTTCTTTTACTGTGTAGGTGGGTAGAATGATACGGAAGAAACTGAAGCAGAGTGTTGTTTATTTGCTGGGTACAAATAAATGAGAAGGACTTTTACACAGTGATTGCTCTTTTAGAAGATGGTTCCCTTATAGGCAATTGCTTGTGCTAAAATTACATGCTAGACACTCAGCTTTGAGAAGGCTTTGTATCTCCTTATAGTTATACTGTTCACTGCTGCAGTTCTTGCTAAAGCAAGAGCAAGCTCCGAGGTAGAAGGATATTCAGGTAAAATATATGCTGTGCTCACTGAAAGCTGTCTTCACCTGACAGAACTGAGGAAAAAGACTCCTTGAGTGTTAACTAGGTGTGGCCAACACACCAGAGCTAATGTGGAGGAAGACAAAACTAGCTGCGCCATACTGACGAATCAAATGGTAACAGAAATAAGGCAATGTTTTGAGAATGAGAAATTACATTACCTTCTGCACAAAGCTGGTGTGGCTGGGATTGGATTGGGGATAGCTGGAATTAGAGTTAGAGCAATTAAAACTGACAGGAGATGAGGGTCTGATCTGCTTCTTAAATCAGCCTCTCCCTTCAACATACTATGAACTAGGTGTAGGTGCTAGTGCTAATATGATGTGACCTGTCTTTTGTGACCCATGAGCAAGGTTTTAAGCTGCAGAAGCAATGAGCAAACAAGTCCGTTGACACAGGAGTACTAGGTCATGAGGGGAAAGGGGGATGGAGAGAGTGAAGTGACTGACCGTGCTATAAATGGTGCCACAGATAATGGGGGTAGGAGAATGTGTGCTGGCGTAAGGCAAGACCTGTGACTGTAAAAGAATGAAGGTGCAGTGACTTCCTCCCTCTGCCTTGTGTTTGTATCTAAGGCGAACTAAACTTTAAGCACACAGTGGAGTCTGAATAGATCTGGGCAAAGATGATGTGAGAAGCCTCAAACTGAAGTTTGGGCTCTGATTTTTGGTTCTCTCAAAAAATACAGAATTTGATCAAGGCTTCTAAATAGCTTGCTAAGGTTCACTGACTTAAGGATGTGCAGGCCCTGCTGCCTGGTAAGCTAGCCCAAGTTATGGCATTAATTGAAATGTATAGTTCTCATTGTGTTTTAATTCAAGGATTTTATATTGTTCAAAACGAAACCCAAGGTGAGGTTTAATGTGCAGAATCGAAGAAAGGTGGTCCTGCCTCTTGTAGATTGAAATCACTGTGCCTATTACATATAAAGCAAATAGGTTTAATACAAATTAACAAAAAATCTAAACAGAGATACTGAAAGAGGTAATACTTCTGTGAATGTGCGTATCTTCCTTTATTTCCAGCTACATTTCCAGAAAGCTACATTTATCCCCTCCAGACTTAGAATATTAGAAATGCGGTTAGATAAGAAGGAAAACGAATGCTTGCTATGTATGGCTGAACGATGAGGGAAACATGGAATTCTCTTCATCAGTCACATTAGAGAGGTTTTAAGAAATGCAGTTGTGTGATGCACTGTCATACTCAGCAGTCACACAGATACTGACATAATGTGTAGTGTCACAAACGCATAGAAAATGGTTACACATGCCTGTAAATGATAAAGATCCTCTCCAGTACTTCTCCACAAAACATACTGCAGTCATAACTCTCTCACTCAAAGATATTCATCACACTTGAGGTGAAAGGCAGCCTATGTTAGGCAACTCAGAAAATGAAAGCTTAAACACTGTCAGATAGCTAGAAATTTTTAGTCATAGCAGGAGACTAAATCTATTTTATGGACTACTTTTCAGCCCAAGAAGATTATAACTGCTCTCAGTTCAGTGTATATTTTCAAACTAATACATTTTTAAATTAGCTTCAGCAGAAGTTTTGTTAAAGGTCAGATTACCTTAAATCTATAGTCTCAGAACATATAGATGTACACTGAGAAATGTTTGTTGTAATTGCAAACAACTACATTTTCCAATAAGCACAGACACATAAATGCCGTATTTAAAGGGAACGTAACTCTCAAAAGTAACCCAAACCACAACATGCTGATGACCAGACAGTCAGTGCTACTTAACTTTCATAGCATAAAGATTTTTTTAAAAGTTCATGATCACTATTTAACTGGATAAGATATTACCTTTTTTCTTCCCTCCATATGTATTTGCTGGAGTGATGATACAGGAAAGCAAAAAAAATGAGAGAAGTTGCAAACTTTTCATTTCTTCTTTCTCTGAACGAGAGTTGGGGAACGCACTGCTAAATTCTGCCAAGAGATGGGAAAAGGAGAGAATTATCAATGCTTTGCAAGAAATACTTTACCTGTTAATCATTAACCTTGAATTCTCCCATCTACAGCTCCAGTCTTTCCTTTTATGGAAGTGAAAACAGAATTTTCCTGTTTCCAACCTCTTCTTTTTTGTTTTATGCTACTTGTAGCAGAAATAATTTGGAACTGGATCCTCCTACCTTGCTTAACAGTGCTCAGCTCTGAATATAGCAGACTTGAGGGTGTTCTCTGGAATACTGCTAAAGGCCATGAGTAGCCAGCTCAAATTTGGGTAGTCAACAGCTCAGTCTGAACACATTGCAAAATAACTGTAAGAGCGGAAGGTTAATCTACGTATTTCATTATCATAGGCAAATCCCAGTAAGGGAAACATCAAATTCTGTATATAATAAACACTTCTCTTATTTCAGTGACAAATTTGTACCAGATTTTGGAAAATCACACAATGTTTCCTTTTAAATTAAGTTAAAGTTTTTATCGCATAAGAAATTTACCAAAGAAGCACAATAAACAGACATCTCTCTCCACTTCCAGTAAAACCGGAAGTGTATGTAGTAAATGTAAGAGTCACTTCAGTGAAAATGTTACTACTGATATGGTATGTTTTCTATTGGAAATCAAAGCAGAAATTGAATTTCAACAGTGTGTGTAAATGCAACAATAAATAGGTGTGTACTGCAAGTGGTGACAGGGCAAAAAATACTCAGGGATAGACAGCAAGTATTACCACTAAGTGAAATCTTACACATGAGCAGGACAAAACGCTGTCCTCTGGGTCTTGTTAGCACCAGTCTGGATCATCATAGTTTTCCCATATCAGTCAATGTTCTTGAGATATACTCTAGTGCATTTTAAAGGAACTAAGTGCCAGTTATGATGTAGTCATGGCAACACAGACCTTAGCATGGGCTGCATATCGACCTGCATTTCCACTAACCGGTGGATTGCCATTTTATGTGGGGTAATGTTGCCAACTTCCATCATTACCTGCATACCTGAGCTAGTATATAATTAGCCAGATAGGTCTATACTACACCTCACTTGTATGCTTTGACAGCGTTGTGAAATTTTCCCCAGAAATCTGTCTCTGGCACAATAACCTTCCTCCCATGTTCTGAACGATTAAGAAGCCCTCTTGTGCTCAAGAGGGGGTAATAGTGCAAATTCTTTGCTAAACTCAGTTTCTTAAGGATTTGCTGTAATCAGTAGCAAATAGAGACAATATTTTAAGAAGTCTAGAGCTATCTGTGTCAGCCTAAACAACTGAAATGGAGCTTGTAAACTTGAAAAATATATTTGGAGTATTCAGTGACTCCCAGATTTTTATGAAGCCTCTTACCATAATTACTAGAAATAGAATGTGTGAAATGATAGCCATACCATCCCAGTCTGAGGAATTTTTCATTGTTCTATTGTTTTTATAATCAAGAACTATTTTAAAGTATCCCATCTGAAAGATTCTTCTCTCTTTTAGAAGACAGTAAGTCTCATAGGACCCATATGCCATAGCAGAACTGGTATGTTAGACTGCAAAAAAACGTATTCTCAGCAGCAAAACTCTGCTGTCATGTTTGATGCATTGTTCTGGGGCACACATGGGTATACTTCATGGAGAGTGGCCCATGGTGCTGGATGTTGCATGAATAAAGGAGAAAAATACAGATCATGTACTTTCCCCGCTTACTCCAAAGAGCTTTGAGTCTAGGATACAGCGGACAGTTAGAAAACTCTACAAGAAATCTCCAAGGTCATACCAGTCACCACAGCTGGCAGTGATCTTGGCCCTCTGGCATCTAAAGGGTTGTAAAGGTTGATCAGTGTGTGTGTGTAAGTATATTGATAAAGAGGGAATACAGAAACTGAGGTGGTATGATCAGGATGACTGAATGACTGACTGATAAATACTTTTTGCCAGCAATATTTTCAATGGATGTGAGCAAGAAAAAGCTTTGCAGTAATTGAGACAGGTAGACCTTGGACAAGAATTTAGGTTGTGATGGTGGACAGGAAATGCTGTATTTTAGCAAAGTTAACACTAGTGGAAATTATTGGTGTGATTTAGCACAGCCTTGCAGTGAACTTAGAAAAATGTAAGCTGAAGTTGTTGTGAAGATTACAGAACTGACTGACAGGTTGAATGGTGATACTAGCCACAGTAATCAAGAAACTAGAGAATATTTAGGGGAGAAAGATTATAAGCTCTGTTTTCTGAAGACAGGAATTGTTCTGAACAGGGTGGTAGATCTGTCAGGTACAGAACAGGCTGTTGGATCTTTATGCGGAGATTGCCTGGAAATAAAGGCTACAGGGATCAGTCTTTGGATTTACTTCTCACTGGGAGCACCCATGTAGGAAACCAGAATGGCATTATGAGCGTCTTTGGAAGGATTGCTTAAAGTGGTAAGAGGAAAACTGGGAAAGGAAGGAGTTGCAAAAGGAGGAGGAGCCTGCCTTCCTCCCTGCTATCTGCATCACTTCATTTGACAATCCTGCATCAGTCATTGCTAGTATTAATTTGTCTTTTCAGTGTTGACAGAATATCAGCAATGATGGTAAGAGAGCTAAGCAGTGTTGTGGGAACAATTGCACAGCATTTGAAAGAGAGCTTCCACAGTGCATATTCAAGATGATTTTATGTAGCACAACATTGCATGCTATGGCACATTAGTCCACAGAGAGCCGATGCGATTGTGTTCTGGAGGAAAGAGCTGCTCCTGGTGGTCTCTATAGCATTGTCACACAATGTGTTTTCAGAGCGTGGGTTTGTTTTGGTTTGGTTTTTTCTCCGCAAGTCTTTTCTCCATTTGATTTGCATGAGTAATTCCAATTAGCTTTATTATCTGCTCATAAAGAAAAGAATGGCTCTCCTGCAATGTAATGAATGTTAGAGGTAGAAGACTCCTGATAAATAATTTTCCTCATGCTCTGGATAGGGCAAGTGGGTAGTTTGGTATTTGCAAAAACCTTGATTCTTAACAAAATGTCTGAAATTATGTTCTTAAATTTAAGGTTTAAATATGTTAACCATAAAATTTAAAGGACGGTTAAAAAAAAAGTAGTTATTCTTCTACCAAGTGAGTAGATCTAATTTGCCTTTTCCATAGCATCCAGCATTTGCACATTACTTCATTTTCTGCATTGAAATCACTCATACCTACTGTAGGGATCTGTTTGGGTTTGGGTTTTTTTTAAATATTTAATTTAAAAATAGATAATCCAAACTGCTCTTCTGTGGATAGAACATATTTTGTATTGCATGGAAGCTAGTGCCTTGCCTACTTTACATGAAATAGAACCTTTTCTTAAACACACAGTGTCCAAAACCAAATTTCTAGCCTAGGTTGCTGTGTTTATATCTCATTTGCATATCCTGTAAGAGGGCTTGATAACCTTCTCTCTTCTGCTAGAGATGCTGCTTGTACAACATATACCCAGGAGGTATACTCTCAATCAGAATCCCCATCTGCTTCTTGGCTAATGTTTCAATTATAGTTAGACCTCTTGCACATATTCACATCTATAATAAAATTGATGGTTTCACTTTTGAGAGGCAGAATGTGACTAATGGTGCATTGTAGCATGCAAGCTTTTGCTTAAATATATCGTTCTAATTAAGTTAAATAAAGGCACAGAACAGAAATTTGTCAGGCATACAGTCCTGTTATTTTCCTGAGACCACACTGTCCATCAAGATGGTTTTCAATCACCTGAAGACCAGTTACACTGTAGTACAAGATGTTCTTTCAGGTTTAGGAGAGATTTTATGGGCCAGAACTTCAGCTGGCATAAATTGGCTTCTATGCAGCTATAACGATTTTCACCAGCTGAGGATCCACCCTGTGTTCCTATAATTACCCACTGGCATCTGAAAAAAGATTCATGTGATGGTTATGCTAATACATCTGAGGTTATAGAGCAAGAAACTTTTTATGTGGTTGAATTTTTAATGCAATTTTTTAATCCACAATTTATTCTGCCTGTTTGATGTTTCCTAGGATTTTTTAATATCAAATAACTCTGAAGAGACATTTTTAGATGGACTTCTGTGTGTGGATTCATGGCCTGTCAAACATACAGCACCTGCACATGAGTGTGAAACATCCTTTTCAGCAATACTATTGAGCCATCGGACTTTTCGGTATTAAATTTACAATTCAATAATTGATCAGCAAACCTTGTTTTCTGATATGAAAGAAAACCACTCATTTGCATAAGCATAGTCTTGTGAAATATGTACTCCTGCAAGATGCATTTCATAATCTGTAGCCCCTGATAAGATAGTTTTCTTCCAGGACTCATCACCCAGAATATTGTCCGACTGTCCTTGGGTGCACAGCTGGGACTAGGAATTGCATTCTTGCAATTTTAAGTTTTCTTTAAAGTTTAATGCATTGTGTATATGTATGCCTTTTAATAATTGTTAAAATACCTTCCACTGAATAGGTTGTATTATAAACAGCTGTAAACAAAGAAGAGAACCCAAATACAATTGCCAAGCATACATATAATTGTACAATAAGTGGGTCACCTGCTCCTACTTCCAACTTTAAAAAAGGACATTTTTTAGCTTGTTTTCTTTCAATATTAGCCAAGTTCTTTTTGTAATAATGCATTACTTGTTTAGTTGCCTTAGAGGTGTGCTGTTTCTTGGCTTATGTGTCTGTCTGTCTTCCTCATGGGTAGACTGTGCTCACTTGAGGTATGGCTCTGAAAGTTAAATGAGAAAAGCACAGATTAGATGAATGAAATAAAAGGGGAGAACAAATCCCAGTAAATCTGGGCTGCTCATGCTCTTGCACTATGTGTAGAATATTGTGTGTAATAGTGCATATTACCGCTGCCTTAAAATAGTTAAGGAGCTGGCCTACTCCCTGACTTTCGTTACCATTAACTGTAATCTTCAGTAGACTGGGTTATATTTCTGCATGGTTATACAGCACTGGAAAGGTAGCACAGCTGCAGACTTTTTTTCCACTTGCATTCTCTCTTATTTTGGATTTTCACTGTTGTCAGTGCCCTGTTTCAAGGATGATTGGGTGGCCTATAAAATTTTGCATTGAATTTATCATCATTAAAACAGATATTTTATAGGGCTGTGATCTGCAACATGTAGGATAGCTTCTATGAATCATCACTACAGTGTCAATATTGTAAAGAACAGATATGCTTTTGGAAACACCAGCATGCCTGCTGAGGACATTTCCCTTTATTGGGCTGTGTAAGAGACAGCTAAACACATGCAACAAACCTCACTGGACCCTTTTTTTACCCCAGGGATTGAACCTTATGGCTTTAAGCAAAACCAACACCCGTGCAATGTCTTTTGAAGCTGCCTTGCTTGTTCACCTCTCACACATCAAACAGAAGGACATCTGAAAGAGATGAATACATGGTAAAACCAACAGTGCTCTCTCCCTTCCCTTTCTAGCTACTGTACTTAGGAGCGAGACTTTAACAACAAATAGAAAGGAGATTTGTTTCAGAAATTGATTGATGTTCTTATGAATAAAGAAGACAGCAAGAACAAGACAACTAGGGCTTATTGTAGGCAACATATTTGAAGAGGATACACTTGAAAGCACTTAAAACAAAAGGCAGAGAAGCATGCCAAAGTAAAGGAACTTGAAAGACATTAAACATTCAAGTGCTGATTGATGATGACTCTTAGGAGTTAACACGCTCAGAAGTGCAAAACCTGGATCTCTGTGGAGCTACTGTCACTGAAATTGAGTCATTACGAAAAAGGAAGAACAAACAGACAAGAAAGCTGAAAGAAGAGGAGCAGGATTAAAATACACAGAGTAGATACAAACAAATAGATCTGAGCAATGAAACAAAAATATTTTGACAATAATGAAAAACAATGAGAAACACAAACCTGTTATCTGAATAGATAAAAGTCTTCAGAGTATAGCCAGATTAATCAGTAATAAAGAACACTTCCAGGTAATTATTTCTTCTGTACCCGCTGACTGCATGATTTTCAACTCCTGTCTACATAAGTGGTTCTGGCCACCACAGCCAGGAGGCATTTTCAGGGGCAACACTGAAGGTCTAGGTTAAAAAAAAAAAAAAAAAGGCGCTAGCTGGAGAGACATCTTTCCTTGTAACATCCTTTGATCCTTTTCCACCTTCCCTCAGCCTGGGGTCTCCTTGCTCTGACTTGGGACCTAGCATGTTTTGGCTTTCTTCATTGCAATATTGTAGTCATTATTAGTGAGTGTAAAGAATGTGAGGATGAGACAGTATGGTGGGGGAAGCAGACTGAGGTGGTTAATTATCAATCTCAAATGTTTTGTTTGTTCCAGGGCCTGAAAGCCCTCTTGCTGGTCTTAACAGAACTTAGATACTGGCTTGGGTAGGCCCTTAGATCTGATGTATTGTGGGAGTTTCTGCATTTCTACAAGATTAGAGAAGATTATAGGATAGAAAATTGGCTTACTTGAGGGATGAAGAAGCCTTAAATACTGAGCATCTGTTAGGATAAATACACATTTAAAATCTTTTTCAAACTTTCTGGAAATCCAGTCTGAAAAACTGCCTGAAACTATTTTCAGGAGGTTTGATTTCCAAAAATGTCTGGAGCTAGGCAGAAGAAAGGAGCGGTAAACCAATACTGCAAGTATTTAACCTGTTTGAACCTTAACATTTCTACTTAGGTTCATGTTCTGTATGGCATATAGATTTGAATCAGTTTGACCAATCTTAATTGATTTGGGATAAGCAACGTGATCTTTTTAATGGGATTTATATCAGCAGATTTTGTAATCATCCACCTGGTTTTATTCCTTGGCAATTCTGCAGGTGTAACAAGGGCATTTGAAAGTTCAGTGTGGCTTCTCAGTCTGCTTACTGCTGCAGTGATGGGACATGTGGTCGTTGGGATTGGATTTTATCAGGGTTATGCTGGTGGCAAGCTTTTCTGGAAAATGCACAAGCTTATGCTCATTTCTTATGCTAGGATGAATATATCTAAAATTTTCTCGTTTATTGCTAAAGGTAGTGCTATAAGACTAGCATGGAATTACTTTTTATCCCAAGTGACCAGAAGTGTTCTGCAAATCGACACCATTAAAGAATATGACTGTCAGAGTGTAGCTTGTAATAAGCTGTGTATTATCTGCAGATTATGTTTTAGGCCCCTGAGGGAATGTGTAGGAAAAGCTTTTGCCAGGTGTAAGCTATGGATCATTTGTTATTCCCTGACACTGAAGAATCTCAGGCTCCTTCATCAGCACCAAACTTATTTGAAATTGAAAACTATATACACCCCAGTCCTTAGAAAGACACGTTGATATCTTAAAATGAAAAGACCAGATGTGCCTCTAGGTAGGAATGGTTAACTACATTTTTGCATGACTGGCTGGGTAATACATATGCTTAATATACAATAGTGAGTAAAATGTCACAAATTAAGTTGGAGGAGGATGGTCTGGCAGTATCTCCCCACATATGCCCTGTCAGGATAATCCCAGTTCAGTTCACAAGAAAACAGCTGAACAGGCAGAGAAGTCCTCAGACAAAGACTTTGGCAGAACCTTTCAGACTGTGGAAGATGCTTCTAGCTAGTTTTTAGCTAGTCTGTGCTGGCACTTTGCCTTCTGCATTCCCACTCCCTCCCTCCTGGCTGCTGGGTGGGGGAATGCTGTTGTTCCCTTCAGTCCCACAACAGTTTTCTTTAGTATTGGAACCAGATTTTGTCTGACAAAAGAAAGGACAATGTACAGAAAATGTGTGCCTCCTTCTTCTTGGCAGGGCAGAAGAAGGTAGGAAGGGTTTATTTGGAGAGGTATGGTAGATATTTTTCTGAGTTCATTTGACAAAAATGTTTCCTAAAGACAGCTGTTCTTCTTTGAAGATTTCTCCCTGTATGTTGTACTATATAAAATTCAGTTCTCAGTGTTCCATTGTTTATTTCAGTGACAATTGTATGCTGGAAATGAGCTTGCTCAGGAGATAATTCAAGCAATAGGGAAGTTTAGCTGTGGTGCTACAGAATGGTAAAAGAATGGTTGACTTTGTTGACTTAAGTAGAAATGAATGAAGCCTACTGGAAAGAATTGAAATACTTATTTCTGTTAGTTTTGCAAATCTTTGATGTCTAGATCAACCACAGGATAATTGATTAGTATATTGGCATTCCAAAGCCCATAGCCGTTGAAATGATTCTCAGCAACAAATAAGTATTAAACTTGGAGTGACTGTGACCATGAATTCAAACAAATTCTTGGTAGTGTCCTGTAAATACTGATGTTCCACAATAGAAATGAGAAATGGGAAGAGCTATAAAACACTGAATTTAGCACAGATGTTTTCTGTTATAACTATCAGTAAAATTTCAGTATTCAATGGGCCTTTAACACCTACCCTCCAGCTGTGGTATTCATTTTTAGCATTGTGGAAGAGGTCAAAAAAACAGACATATAATTAAAAAGAAACCCCACCAGGGTGTTTTCTATAGCTCTGCTTTCTTTTTTTCTAACTGTATTCCTTCATTTGTATGTGGAAACATTTTATAGGGGGCAACATGGGTAAGACAAAGCTAGTTCTCCATCTGGGAATCATGCATTGCAGCCAAGTGCGCTGCAAACAAGCCCTTGAGCATATGCTCCATACATAAGTGCTAATTGAGAAAGCCTGATGATGTCAGTTGTATAACCATAATATTCTTTGCTAGATGACCAGTTTGTGCCTGTGGCTTTTAAGTAGCTGTGGTTCAACTAAGTGCTTGAGAAATGCCTTTGCTTTGGAGAGGAAGCTGTGCTGAGTGACTGGTTGAGCATTGTGAGTAACAAGGTCAATAAACAGGAGAGCTGCCACAGACCCACTTACATAAAACGGTGGTAAAGCTCATCTTTCAGTAACTTGGTTGGGAGATAAAAAGGAGAAGGAATGATCGTCAAGGACTGTTGATATGCTTTTTTTTTAATATATTTTTTTAATGACTAACTTTAATAGCATGACAATAAGTATTGTAGTTTCCAGCTGTTTTCTCTTTGCTTTTGTTCAAACTCCAATACTTCATGCTGCTGAGAATTAATTCTCTCTGCATCTTTATCTTTTGGCAGTTCTCTTCCTTATTACTTACTTCTTCCCTGACACTTGGTGAGCCATGGTTCAAGCTCACATGACTGTGGGGTTTTCAAGCAATCTATGTATGTCTCCCACTGTCTGTGGTATTGTTTACTATTAAAAGGAGTTCACTTAGAAAAATAATGTACTACATCCCATGCAGCATCAGGTAAAACTGGGAAAAAAGAAATGCCTCCCAGGCAGGTGTGTTTAATGCCACCATTAATATTGTTTACAGATTGGAAAGCGAAAAAGTGAGGAGAAGTAGTCTTTTGGTTTCCCAAACTGTTTTTTCTGAACAGTTTTGTTGTCTGTTAAGAAAGAACTTTAAACAATTCCACAACATCCAGCTTAAAAACATAAGCAGTAACATCATATCTAGCATTTGAACTATGCCATTAGGAAGGAGGTGTTTGGATCTGTTGTCTTTCCGTGTCCCTAATTTCCTGTTAGCTCATTGGTAATTCGCTCAACTTTCCACTGGCTCAGATGTCCCATTTGCTAAAGGCAGTTTAATAGTACTCATGGTTTGTGAGTGTGATGAAGCTGAATGAATCCTCTGTAAATGACAATGTATTTTCTGGAGGAAAGGTGCTATGTAAGTCAAAGTAATAGTTTTGTATCTAATTGGAAACTTCAATCTAACAGATGGGAACAAAGCTTAAGAAAAATGTTAAACATTTTTTCCCTTGCATATTTCTGCTATTTTTATCTCTCAGAACTCACTCTGAAATGAATGCCTGTTAAACGAACATAAATGTTAACTAACAGAATACATTTTCCCACACAGAGTTATATGTTCCCACATCAAAAACTTTAACTTCAGATTTATTGTTTTTAGACCACACACATTACCAGGGCAGACTGTAAATGCAGGGAGGCAAACAGCCATCCTGTGTGCCATCTGGCTGTAGCTCAGCTTTGCTCCTTTGCAGTGGAGCACTGCTTCTTCCCACCACCTACCCACATCTATCAGGATCCTGCACCTTCAGCACGGCAGATGTTTTCTTTCTAATGAGAATAATAGCTTCAGAAAATTGTTGACTGTCTTTTACAATCTCATGGGCTGATCAACTTCCCATGGGTTTTGAATAAATGGGTTTTGTCAACAGTGTGAGGTGCCGTGGCTCCTTTCACATCAAAACAATGACACCCACCATAGAGGGTTGTGTCCCCATCACCTGCTGCAATAGGTAACCTCAGGCTTTTTGCTCTTACAGCCATCAGCAAACTGAGATTTCTTTGCACACGGGCTCCCTGGTTCTGCTCTGGTTCCTGCATTTGCTTGAGTTCATGCCTCTGCCCTGGCCTGTTAGCAGTTTCAGTCTGTGCTGCTTTTTCTAGGGCATCTGACTGGGGAGCCTGATGTCTTTCCCAAAACTTTAAGGGGTTACACGTTATTTGTTGAATAACTTGAGGGGCAAAGCACAAGTATCGAACTTGTGAATTTTCAAGCTAATAGGTTTATGATGACCAGAGAATAGGTAAACATCTAAAATACATTTACTGTGGAGAAGAAGAGCACCCTGTTGGAGAGACCTCATCCATGGGATGCAAACCTTCCTAAACCCATACTTACTGTGGCGCTGTGGACCTGTACCTCCATGTCTGTGTGTTTCTTCACTCTACGCTGTGGCATGAAACCCAGAGCAGCTACCACTGGCCTGCAGTGCCCTCCCGACGCCCTTAGGAAGAGCACAGAACCAGACTACTAGCCTTTCTCCCAGAGAATTTATTAGCTTCGTTCAAGCAGGGCTCAGTGCCCTGCTATGTATTCCCTTCTTTTCTGTGTTCTAATTATAACTTCAAAATTATTATTTTTTTTTAAATTTATTTCCATATTCCATGTGGCGTCTTGTATCAAAATTTCCTGCAGAGGAAGAATTCTTGTCACAACCTTTCTTGTCACATTCCCTCACAGATGGTCCAATCTGCTCTGCAGTTCATGCCTGACAGCTAGTTAATCTGGCAGTGCAGGAACATACATTTTAAAACCCAAGCTGTGGATCAGCCTCAGGTAAGCACCTCAGCTGTGTTCTATACCCTGAAATTGTAGCTGTGCAATGGCACATAAACCACATGTAAAGAGAATGGTCCTGCTACTATCACTTTTCTCTAGTTTTGGACCAAGGTCCATATTTGGCACTCTGTGGTACATACTGAAAGACACATGAGAGTTGTCTGCCTTTTCAAATTAAGGTATCTGGGAAGTTTGGCCAGGGTAGTACAAATTAATTGATAGACATACACCATTCTCTTGTAACCACAGTGGATATTGAAAATGTAATTATTTTCATTTATTTTATTACTTCAAATCAACAGACAAGATTTCCTTTGCTCATTGGAGAGGAACACTTTAATGAGTGATGGTCTACACAGAAATAGAGAGGTGCACAAATCCATCTCATCCACCATTAAGGGGAATTGCCACAATCAGCTGTCCATCTGCAGTAGCCTGGGCTGTGTAGCCCTGATCAGGGCTATAGTTGTGGCACTGGAGGGCTCTACAGAATTAGCTGTGCACATTCAAGGGTGCCTTTGCTCTCTAACCACACCACCTGGCTCCAGGAAGATGTTCTCCAAACAAGGCAGATGTTTGAAGAGAGACAACTATGCCCCTGAGTGGGGGGGTGGCCCTGACCTTGTCCAACCTTCTTCCGTCTCAGGGTAAAACACAGTGCACAGCATAAAAGGGCTTTGGTACCAAGCATTCATACAATACTCCTATGCAAAATGAAATTGAAGTTTTTGGCAATGTTGTTGCTCATTGTTTAATCCAGGAAGCCAGCTTGGACTGAGGCCTGCAGGGTTGGCAGTTTTGTGTCAGAACCTGTATCCAAATCAGCTGACTAAAATTCTTACACATCCTGAGCTGTTTTTTCTATTGTGCCCCTTTAAAGATACAGTTTAGTTTGCCTTATAGCTTACAATTCACTAAAAACAGTTTTGGACAAAAGGACCATATTCACCACATGTTTGTGTAGTGTCTAGCAGAGTGGATGAGACTCTCTGAAAATCACCTATACATGAGCAAGAATTAACAACAGCAATTCACCTATTGGTTTTCAAGAAACAGATTGGATAAACCATTAGGATTTCATGTTTAGTTAATCAGTGCTGTCAAACTGTTCTTTGTTTTCTCTTTTTCTCTTCTGTAATTTACATTTTTACTTCTTGGAAACATTAAAGAAATCAGTCCCTCTCCTCCTTAAAAATGTGAAGAATAGTGTGTTTTAGCTATAAGGTATATGGTAGAGGACAATTCACTAAAATCAAGATGTAACCAGAAATGTTTGTTTTGTTGCAGCACACAAACACAATGCTTTCAAACCTACTCCACTGGCCTAGGTTAATTTCGTGCAAGGTGACTGAGAAAAGCATTGGTAGGTCTGAATTTGCTGTTTATGGACTTTCACCTCCTCTAGAAAACAGGAAAGGGAAGTGGAAGTCAAAAGATTGAAAAATGTTGCACTAAATGAAATGTTTTCAAAACTTTGGCAAAACACTGGATAAATGCTTTACATTGTATATTTGTTAGGTCAAATTCTGTACTCCGTCTGGTTAAACCATCTTACTCCAAGGTGCTATTTCTATAATGTCACCAAATTACATATATATTTATTTTAATGAACTCTGGGAAGTGAATAGTAGAATAAGAATGTAAAATATGTTATGGATTTTTATGTGTTATTGGTACATTACACAAATGCATAATTCATTATAATTACAGTAATTTCATTTTGATGCAGAAGGCCTAATAAAGATGAACCTTTGCAGAACCATGAATCTCACTTCTGAAACATATTTAGAATGCAAATTGTAACTAAAATTTTTTTTCCTTTATAGAACTACAGGAAAATTTTAATACTCTTAATTGTTTTAGAAAAAAGGTTTATTGTGTTTCTGACAACCACATGCAGTATTTATTCTTTAAAAATTGTGTCTTCCAGTCTGTTTCTTCCAGATTAGTGAAATTACCATGTGAAACTCTACAAAAGTTATTGCACTTTAAATACATAAGGTTTTGTTAATGCAAAAGAGATAAAACTGAATTCCATTTGCTCTGAAATGACAGTCTCCAAATGGCAGCAAACAAATTCCTCAAAATGCTACCTCTATTTTTGCCTGTCCATTCCGTATGGTATTTGTCAGGAGATAAGCTAAGATGAAAATTCAAATGAGTCATTTACTCAGACTTTAAGGCTGAATATTGAGCAGAACATTTAATGTCACATTTACCCACTCTTTTTTGCTGCAGAAATAAGAAACTCAAATAAAGAAATCAGGATGCCATTATGTTTTTATAGATCATATATCAATGTAAATTTTGAGATGGGTGCAGAATTCTGAGAAGCTTTTAGAAGTGTTCCTGGGGATCCCAGTGAGGTGGTGATAATTTTTGTTATGAATTAATCTTTGAAAATTTCACAGTAGCAAAAATCCTGAACATTTAAAGAAATACTGCAACTCCAAGCACAGTTTTAGTCTAAATATTTGGAGTAGCATAACACCAGGTCTGACTTTCAAAGGTGCTCAATATTCCTGATTTTAATTGACTTCCAATTCATTTCCTCTGAAAATAATCAATTTCAGAATAAGTGGGGGTTGACAATAGGGTAATTTCCAGAAGAATAACTCTTTAAGAGGAGATTTAATAACGTGTATAATCATGTATCTTTACATATAGTTTTATTTTTCCATTTAGTCTTAGGCAGGGTTGGTCTAACTCGAAGAACTGGTGTGATTTCCAGATTCATTTGGATTCAGCTAGAGGTTCTTGATGTCCCTTTTCCCTTTTTGAAGGCATTGTAATACTTGTTCCCTTTGAGAGGAACAAAATACATAATAAAATTAAATTCTTACTTGGAATTACAGGGTATGTGTTTTACAATTTTGATTTCACAGGAAAGGCTGTCTAGGCTGTATCACTGCAGATGTAGTCCTTAGAGAGCCATTAGTACTGATATGGAGCATATCACATATAGCCAGTCTTCATTAGGAATTTTGACAGCTTAGGGAAGGCAGGTTTGGACATACAGTACTTGGCTTGTCTCAGCTTACATTTTGAGCCGTGTATCCCTGCATTGTGCTGATACATTGTCAGGGGAGCTATTAGTCTGGATTACATGGTAATGATTTGATTTCATTTTTTAATACAAAACAAACAAAAAGGAAAAAAGAAAGCAGAAGGAATTGGTTTAGGGAGAAGATGATCCCATTGCTTAGAAGAAAAAAATTATCCAATGTTAGATTAAGTGCTTATCAAAATGAAAACAACAGAAAATGACAACAAAGAATTTAGATAATAACTTGAAAATACAGATTTAGACAATATTTCCTCATTCATTTAGTACATGTTATTTACTGAGTCAAAGCTGTGTAAGCAATTTTATACTAACCACTTGGCTTCATAGTGATAGGTACTAGTAATGAATTACATGGCCCACTTACTGTGGCTGTAATAATGGCTGACATGGTATAGTGTTGGCAGTTTCCTAATGTAACAACTAAGGAAAATTCAAGTGTAAAATGTCCATGTAGACCATCATCTCTGAAAGAAACTGCTTCTCTACAAGGCTGCTTAGTTTCACTGGTGCTTACGGATAGGGGTGGTCCTCCTCTGTTGAGGAAATTGTTTTGGGATTTTGCCCAGGCAAATTGGGTGCATTGAGACTAGTGGGTGCAGAGAAGCAAACCACTTAAAAATCTGAGTTTTAAGGCGTTGACCTTGTATCACAAGGATTGAAGCCTGGAGGATTGTGCTAGATTTCAGGAATGCTTCCATGCTTACTGCTCCTGGCTGGTGCTGCCTCTGGGACAGGCCCTGGAGATGCAGCTCACAGCACAGCTGGTCCCTGCCTTTTCAAGCTAGTCAGGGTTGTGGTGCTTGGGTCATCTCCTTTCCAAGCAGCAGCAAAATGCCATTATTATCCTTTTCTGGAACAGACAGGTTCATGAGGAGAATAACTTTCAGTCCCAGAAGAAAGTGAATACAATTCCTTACAAATTTGGGCTGCCAAAGGAGGAACTACTACGATATATATAAGCCATAAATATATTAAATGTGCATGAGCTGCACTGGTTGGCATGATGCCTTCTGGGAAATAGGTTTCATTTTTCCATTTCTTTCAAGATTTGTTTTACTGTTTTGAGTGACAGAAACTCAGATCCATAGAAAATGGGACATTTCAAAAGTGAGTATGTTCTTTTCCCTGGGCAGGCACTCTGGTCACTGGAAGGAATACTGATCTGCCTCCTTTGGTGAAGACAAATCAGAGGGACTTTTAAAATACCCCCAAATAGTATTTTTATTGCACGAGTATTAGGGATACTTTCTGCATTACTATGGTATAAGATTTTTTAGTATAGGCAACATAAGCATCACATCTTTTAACTTCAACTGCTAACTTCAAAAAAGCATCCTTTGACTACAGTTCTTGGACTTCATTCAGTCAACCTTTGAAGACAACAGAATGTGTTTTTTGTATAAGTCAAGACCAGACTTAAACACATGGGGCAATTTACATGCTGAATTTGAAGTTAAGATTCCACATAACAAAGGATATTACAAGAAACTATGATGAAGTTTAAAAATATCAGTACAAAGCTGAAGTTTATTGCCCGTACTGTTCTTGCAGATCAAAGCTATGCTAATGTGGTCTTGGGTTACTTTAATATTTTGCAGCCTCTCATTCCCCCAGTGCGTGTTTTAAGCACACATATCACTCACTCACTTTTATAATAAAATAACTTGAGAAAGCCTTCTGCTTTGTACTGGCCTCCTGAGGTAGAAAGTCACAGAGATGTTAAGTCTCACATTGCTCACCCTAGCTTCATTATGTTTGATAAAAGAAATATCATGGTCATATCTCGTATCATGCAGTACTTCCTCAATAACTGGATTGCTGTAAGGAAGGACATTTTTTACCTGGATACTGAAATTCTACCCTAGTTATTTCCCTGGTCTTCTTTGTGTGATACATTTAGGCGGTTAGCAACATATTAACAACTACTGCACAGCATGATGGAAAGCTTTAAAAAAGAATTTTGTCTTTAGGGGTGGATGAGTGAGATCTTTATGGTCTTTCTGAAAGATGTACTGTACAGCTTTTTATTCTCTGTGTAGGAAGAGGTGTGTGTATATTCTAAATATAATTATGGGTCAGAGTGTAAATGTTAGGCTCTGTGAACTCCATGACTAAAACCAGACCTATCAATTATGACAGTGGGAGGTTACTGCCAAGATCAAAAGTAGATTATAGGCCTGGTTAAGTCTGCACTCATGCAGCTTTGCTGGTGCAGCAATCTTGATGTGCTACCCTAGCAAAGATCATGTTACTAAGGTGGATGCAATATATTAGAGATTGCTTTGAGTGAAAGATGCTCTTTCTCTCTCAAAAAAAAAATGTTCATATAACTGTCTCTGTACTACGACTTTTGCTTATGCACATATTCATGTGTCAGTTTGGTCCATGTTTGTATGTCAGCTCTGATTCATGATCATAGAAGCTTGGCCTTCAGTAAATGGACTAAAGGGCTAAGCTGAGCCCTTGCCCTATGTCCTGATGAAGGGGCTGAACAGCTGTAAGATCCTCTATGCCACATGGAGCAGGCATAGAAACCATCACTCACCTGGGACAAATCCAAATAATTCCACAGCATCTAAGTCCCCAGTCGTTCATCAAATTAAAATTTCAAAGGACACTTTTCTTTCTGACCTCTGTTTTTATAAGAAAGAAACCTAATTTGCTCTAAAACCATTAACTGGAAAGTTCTTGGTCTTCTGCATGGGTATATGACAAAACTATTAATTTTTAAAAAGTTAAGGCTTTTCAGTGCACACACCACAATACAATTACTCCAGTTTCTTCATTTTTGCCACACTAGAGCATGGGCTCCATAACTAAGGGATTACAAGACAAAGAAGAAGGATTGAGAGATGATGAATGCAGAATCTTTGTTACTCAAAGAAGTAGAAAATATTGATCAGAAATGCTCTAAGGCAAACCAATTAGGGACCCATTGACAGCAAAATGACTGGTTCACCCGTCTTTCAAATGAAATGTAAAACTTAGGTCCACATCATTTGTGACCCTTTAAACATCTGAATGTTTTTACTGAAGTCTGGATGCTCTTAATTTTGATCTCCTGGCCAAACTCCAAACTGAATAATTACTCTGCTTACTTCATTCCTAAATTACAGCAACAGCTTTATTGAGAACAAATGCATTTATAGTTTGCTGACCTAAACTGCTCTTACACTGCTATGAACTAGTAACTGTTGCTGCACTTCAAACCATGGCTGGCTGCATTTCCATGGTGGGTTAAATGACCTTCGGACAAAGCAGGTATATCTTCAGCTTGTTTAAAAGGCTTTGGGACAGAAGGTGCTGTATCTATAAATGCTATCACAGAAAGAATTTTAGACCTAGAATGTGCAGACATTGAAGTGTGTTCTCTGAACAGGAGAAGCCGTTGGCATTCAGTGATGTAGCTGGATGAAGAACAGAGATGATTTGGGAACAGAGGGTGTATGCTTATGGGTTGGGAAGCTGGTGGCCACTGATTATCGTGAAAAAGGTACTTTCACTGAAAAGCATTGCAAAATTATGGAGAAAAATAGGAAGCAAAGGTAGAGTGGAGATTTACTAGAAACAGGAGGTTCAGTGCTTTCTAGATACCTGTTTCTGTATAATGAGACTAGCTAGCAGGATGTTCTTTGGTTTGGTTTTTTTTTTTTTTTTTCAGAAGTAAAGGAGATAAAATTGTTGAGAAGTCTGATAAACTGTTCCAGAAATTCTATTCATGGTTTCTTAAGGTTCTATATTTTGTTCTAATTGCATTGTAGCTTCTTTTGAAAAGGTCCACACTCTGCCTGAAAGGTGGGGGAAAGCCTGAAACGGTGTAAGATACGAACAAGAAGCTTTTACAAGCTGTATCTTTCTACTGTTCTGTTTAGTTACAGCATCATCTCTGGTTTCCAGTGCTCCGGTCATTGTACAGCACCTGAACTACTTGCCTGGAGTGTTTTTAAGCTTAGGTGCTCAACTGCACAGCTGTTTCTAAATCACACAGAATAGTCTAAACAAAAACAGTGAGATGAAAAAGTTTTTTATGTGAACCTGTTCTAACTGTGGGAGAGCCACATGGCAAGGAAGCACTCTTATCTCATCCACAGAATGGTTACAGTGGCAGCAAGGAACAGATTTTAATCCAAAGGCCTTGGCTTTCATTAACCTTTGTCTCTGTGTTGCAAGCAGAAGCACTGTCTGATCTTTTAATATAGCCTGAAAGCAGACTACACTGTAGAGCTGGAGAATTTCCTTTCTGTAGATAACTTGAGTTTAGCAAGTACAAAGCAGAGCTGCGCTCCCATTCTCCCAAGTGTAAGCGTCTTTTTTCTCCTTCATTGATTAGCAGAATTATAGTCAGGAAAAATCAGAAATTTATTTCCAGCACCAAAGCTATTACTAAGTTATATTTTTAAGTGCCTAGAAGTCAGATCAGTATTTAGCAAAACCAAGAAGATATAATCTTCTACAGAGAGCTGGTGAGGTCTTGACCCAGTAAATGTAGTCCAGTGACACAGTCAGTCCAGGCTCTTGTGCAGCTCCCCACCATCTCTGAGCCAGTGGCTGTGTCACGTCTGTGCTGAGGAGTATCACTGGCTTCTCAGGACTTGAGCAGGAGACTGTCTGCATACAAGTGTTTATCAGCAGTAATACTGTGGTGGTTTGAGCTCTCCAGTTTCTTTCTACCTCAGTGAATGAGGCTGCCATCTCCAAACTGCACCCAATGGTTTGAACATTAGCCTTTTGGCTGTGGATTTGTAAAGCGTAGCATAAACCTATGGGGAAGTGCATTATTCAGAGCACAACAGAAGTATTTGCCTTCTATGGTAGTATATGCTTTGGAATAAATGTGCTATATTTGGTGTGCTCTATTCAGGTGTTCATGGTAAACTTGGATATGGCTATTCAGTATGTGTAAGTTGTTGTGTGACTGGTACCAGAAGTCTAAATTCCTACAGCTTTGCTTTCCTAATGTTGAAGCATTTATGCCAGAAGTGTTCAGTTCATTAGTTGTTATCTGAAATTATCATCATGCTTCTATACATTGCCAGGATCTATTCTTTGTGCTCTTTTTTATTTTCTCTTTTATGAAACTGTACTGAAAGTACAGTGTTCTTTACAAATGGCAAAGTATCAATTCCCTTCAAAATGTCAGTCTTCAAGGGAAAGAACAAAAAAATCATATTGTGCACATTAGCAGTCAAAGGGACATCTGACCATTGTGGATGGTCTCCTAATCCCCACCAGACCAAAAAAGTGCATTTGGAAAAACTGAAGCATCTTTGAACAGTCTCGTGTGAGGAAAATGGATTCATTTTGCCACAGAATTTATTTGCTGTGAATAATTTGATGAGCTTTTTTTAATTGGCAGACACAACAATAACCAATCATATCACATTTCCCATAGGCTCTGAAACATGTTAGAGCCCTTTTGCACTGTTAAATGATTACTAGCTGTCCTCTTTGGACATCTGTTTTAGTCCATCTTGCCAAGTATCCATTCATTGATGTTATAACATGATGTTAAATATTTAAAACGACAAAACAACTTTAGAATGGTGCCTTAACAGCATTTAGCTCTCATTTTGGAATTTTTATGCTTTGTATATCATGTACAGAACTTTAAAAGAAAACACAGAAATCTAGCAGTAAAAGAAAAAGGTAAACACAGCAAGTACATCATTAACAATTTCATTAGAATTACAGATTCTCATTTGGATTTCAGTAGAATATAGACATCTAAATCATTTAAGAACATCAGCATTTTTTTTATCCAAACAGAAATAGCCCACAGCCTTTTCCTTCCTTTCAAAAACAATCCAATTCACTGATGTGAAATTTTATTGGAAAACCTAATAAAACCTAAATAAAATTTACATGTCAGCAGTTCTGATGTAGTAGACAGTGGAAACTCAATGCTACAACATTTGGGTCCCAGGATGAGTCAATTCTTTTTGACTTGAAGGACCTACCCTGAATATTAAGAATAACAGTAAATTCCTAAACCTCTCAGATGAACCAATTAGTGTTTTCTACTAATATTCTCATTTATAAGCGAGAAGTGATCTTATGCTCATTTTAAGCCTTTATTTTAACCTATCTGTAAAGAAGCAGCTCAGTAAAACAGCTTCAGTCTAAACAGAATTTGGACAACAATGTACTATTTATTATATACAAAAAACATGTGCTTACCCAACTTCGCTTTACTTGATAGCATGTTCCAGTTTGGCATAAATTTTTTTTATAAAATGAAAATTGAAAGAAGTCATTAATGAAGATTCCCTCCTTAGAAACAGTGAATAGATAGCACAAGCAAACATTTCTCATTTTTATATCCTCTTCAACAGAAGGCACAACTCTGTCATATGTGAATGGCTGGTTTTTCAAAATTGGCATCTTCAAAATATCGCTAAATAAGATCATTGTGTACCGCATTCTTGTGCCAAAATACACAAAATACACTATAGAAGTAAGTCACATATGCATTTAGGCATCCAGGATGGGATCTTATAATTGGCTTTTTTTAACTGTAAAAGAACAAGCCTCTATTATGAGCTAAATGCTATTTTCTCTGAGACAACCATAACGTTTATCTACCCAAACTCAGCAGAACTGCTTCTCTCAAATTATAGCAAACTACCAGAGACAGAGGAGAAAAAAAAGTTTTAGGCTCAGATCCTGGCCATTTTTAAGTTAAAGACTGATCTGTCATTCCCTTAAAAGGGACCAGCATTTTCCCTATAATGAAGTTACTTTGAAGCTGGCTTTATGGGCGAATGAAAGAACAAGAAATTGTGTGTGAGGGAGATCAGATTTCATGTTATGACCAAGGATCTATAAGCTGGTATGCAGATAAAAATGTGCACAGTAGTCTTGTACATGCTGGATTTCGTGCAGAAAAACAGGTCCATCGAATAAGATATGAATTTTGAAGGAAACCACTAACATGGGATTTAATTGATCAGATAAAGGGACAAATACAAACCCACTGTTTAAGGAAAGGTTTATTTGATATACAGAAGCAGCTAGTGGGCTTGTTAGCTTACCATCAGTTGTTACTGGGAATATTGTAAATGTATTTTTCAGGATTTCATGAAAGAATGCCCTGAAAACCATGATTTTGTGGAAAGCAATGAACATGGGTTTCGAACAGAAAGGTTCTACCTCATTGATTTTCTCGCTTTCTTCAAAGATACCCTGTCACAGCTGTGGCTCACATGGATGATAGAGAGGATGTAATGCGGTGCATGTGGAAACAGAAGATGATTGTATGCTTTATTGAGAATTGCACAGCAGGAGACAAAGCATGTAGTGGACAAAAATCCATCTTTGAACAGGATACTGCATGTGATTATTAGAAAACAGTACATTTCCTTGAGGATCTGAGAGAGACCTCTTGTTTATCACTGCATCTAACTACACAGGATGGCAATAGCAATTTTAAAATAATCAATTGCTTACAAAACCAAAACTGAAGGTTAAGAAATTGCAGAATAGTCTAGCTGTGTCCCAGGAGACTTATCTATTTAGGACTACAGCAGAGCTAAATGATCAGTCAAGTACAATGCAGACAAACTTACATTAATACTCTCAAGTTTATATAAATACATACTGCATGTATTAAGAGCATGTTCACAGTAAAACTGAGTTAGAGGATTTTAAGAATTCTGGCTGCTTTCATCTTGAAAAAAACACTTGAACAGGTGTCCCAGTGTGTTAGAGGAATGAACCCTGCAGAGGGTTTGAGGGGAAACGGGGCTTAGCTGAGAGTGTCTGAAGAACATATTTCCTAGCCTAGGGAAATACTATGAAAATGATGCTTAGCTAAGATAAGGACATTGCTCTTGCTTGCTTTCCTAGGGGAATTTGCCTTTTGGTTTAGGTGAAGGAATCCATGGGTGTTTACCCACAGTTCTGGAGACTTTGCTATAGCACAAAATGTTCACCTCTCCAAACTGCAGGCCTGCCATATCACTTTCCGTATCTCCTCCAGTTTCCCTCCTGTTAGGAGCCCAATCACTGTGTGTTTGCAGAGCAAAGTGCACTGAGGTCTCAGTCTCCGAAGCACTTTAGAACCACAACTCAGACTATTCACAGCAATTGAGAAGGAAATAAAATATGAGGAGGGAGAAAAGACAGAGAAAAATGAAGAGGCTGAACAGAAGTGTTAAACTTTCATCTTTAGTTTCTGGGATAAATGCAGGCCACTTGACATAGCTGACTCAGCTCTACCTTTCCAGATTTCATGAAGAGGCAGGAAAATCAGGTATATAGCTTAATTCCTATCCTTGGATTTTACTCCCCCCCTACACTGCCCTCGTGTGGTCTTAGTTCCGGCACAAAAACTGTGCAGGAAGCACAAAAAATGACACTTGGGCTTTTTCAGTGGTGTGAAGCCAAGCACATCAGATTTTGGACCTGATTCAGGTGCTTAATTCAGGATATTTTAACCAGTCCTACTATTCTGGGCGAAAAATCTCACAGTGAAGATTAGGATGTGTTGTTATCTGATCAGAATGGTGGTTCTTAAGCTGACTGTCATCCCCTGTGCTCTGAGAGGAGCCCTTACTGTGATCTAACTGGCAGTTTCTTGCCCTATTTTAGCCTCTGGGTTTACATCTCCAGGTTGGTGTTGTATGGCTTGTGTGAAATGAGTTGGTGGTTCTAGTCCTGTGCAAAGGAGATGGGTGGTTATATAATGAAAATCAGCATCTTCAAACAAATGGCATGATTAGCACCATCAGATCTGAAACGGAGAGGGGAAGGTTTGGGGGCAGTGGCACCGCACCACTTTCTCTCAGACGTGACTCGTATATCTGAGTCAGTAGTCAATGAGGTTAAAAGTCTCCCTAACTGTAAAATGTGCTGAATATCTTTCACTGATCTATACAAGAGTTTCGATCTCTAATGCTCATGTTCTTTCACAGCTCTAAACTGTCTAGAAGTGTAAAGGAAATTCCATGAGACTGACAGGAGGCAACAGTTTACTGTAGCATTCTCCATCAGACACTACAGGGCAGTTTCGTGCTCCCTGTCATTCCCAGCAACGTCTGAGCAAGATCTGACTAGTGCCAGTTGAAGCCAACCATTTGTAGCTGTGTGTAGTGTGCCAGATTATTTTCCTCTCTTAAAAAGAGAGGATTGCCTGACTCTCAAAGTCACCTCTGCTTCCTGCCTTGTGCTCTATTGCACCCGACTGCTGCCAAAGTAAGGACCATGCTTTCCAAGGATCGAGAGCTCACATGATCTGCAGTATAGGGAAATGTAACTCTAATAAAGCCAGTGGCAATTCACTGGCTTACTCTGGATTGTGGCCCATAAATATTTCTACCCCAGTGATTTGCTGGGTAGTGTTTTACTTTAACTGCTGCCTTAGCTAATACTAAAATGCAGCGTGGAGAGGGCGCTCAGCCAGAGCTGAGGGTTCTCTTCCTGGCTCAGCCGCAGTCATGCCCCATCTGTTTTGCTGTCACATGGGAATAGTAATACTAAAATTCCCCTGTAAAGTGCTTATATAGCTACAGTGCACTGTGTAAGAATTAACTGTTATTACTGTAGACTTCAGGAGTCAAATTTTGACCTTTCCATGCACTCCTATGTCATCAAATTGCCATAAGCCTGTCTGAAGAAGTAATTTAACCAGCAGGCTGTAGCAGAGCAAAGACTGCAAAAACCCACTTGCATCACAGATCTAATTGAAGTCTGTTGTCCCACCATCAAAACAGAACTGGAGAGAACAGCAGGTCTTAGCAACCATTTCACATCAACCCTCCTAGGAGAGGTGAACGGATGGAAGTTCATTTTTGTGTGATTTAAAGAAAAATCTTAGGAGAAGCAATGGATAAAAGACACAAGTGTTGTGAAATTGTATACGATGTGGCCTGTTGGGCCATGGGACCTTGGTGGTCTCTTTGAATCCTTTTCTGCTTGTTAGTGAACGCCTCTTTCCTTCAGTTCAGGCACTCTTCTGTTTAGGCAAACACAAATAACAGATGTACTTACGGACAAAATGTACTTCTGGTCTAAGGGAGACGACAAAGAAAGCAGAAAGAAGGAAAGTAACTTTTCCACGAGAAACCACAGTCTGATCTTTAACAGGCTGCAGCAACTCTGAGAACAAGATGGCTAAGGCCTCCGCTAGCAGGCAGAGTTCTTACACCTTTACAGGAGGGAAAAGACGTGGTGATTTTGTGGAAACACACCCCACCCTCAGAATTCCACATTTAAAAAAAAAGGTAAAGGGTGCTAGTAGAATATATGACAGCAATATCCTTGCAAGTTAGTTACAGAATGTGAAAGATAAATCCTTTTGGGTTATGAGTCATGATTTCTCAACAGTGTATCCATTACAGAACAAAATGCTACACAACATACCCTGATTGTCTGTATGTAAGGCCTAATTAATCAGTGAGGAAACACTTTAACAGTCATAAAAATGAAGATATAATTATTTGATGATCATCTGATAATGGATCTGTGGAAAGAAGTTTGGATTTTGGCAACTCCCTCCAAAGAGAATTCCAACCTGGAGAGAATATGATTTGTAAATAGCAATGATCTGTAATTTTCACCTGTATCAGAAGAGAAGGTATCTGAAATACTTGGCTGTGAAAGAAGTTTTACAGTTCTTCCTCTATTTGTTCTCTGAAATTGGATAAGCCCTATTGGCCTCAACAGAATGACTGAATTTGGCCCATTGCTTTACAACGGTGTTATTAAGCCACTCAATCTTCTGACTGCAAGAAATAATATAAAAAAATTTAAAGTTCAGTTATGTCGGGATGTGCTCAGGGTACCGTAACAGGACAGAGTATCAAACTTAATCTTGTTTTTTAGTACAGTGTTGACAACATATGTGTGGCAGCACTGGAGAAAAGAGCAGCCTCCTCATTATTCTCGGTGCGATTTGCAGCACACCAAGGCATCTGGGCAAGGAGACTCTCAGAACCGTGCAGGACTGGAAAAAATTGCCTGAAATGAGGTGTGAAGATGAATAAAGAATGATTTCCTTGTTTTAGCTTGAAGAAGAAAGCATTTTTTTAAAAAAAAGCAGGAAGATAAATTAGAAAGATTTGCATCTAATGTGAATGGTTCCATGTATCTCCAATTAACAGACAGAAATACATCAAAATTTATGATGGATGATATGTCTGCTTGGTCCTGTTCTCATTATACATACATCTGAAGTGGAACAAATGCATTTATGAATAATTTAATTAAAATAATAACAAGTATTATTTTTGTAGCATCGAAAACTGTAAACATTAATTTAATAAGGATGAGAATCATGAAATGCAATCTTAATTACTAGAAACTAGAATAATCAGCTGAACTGAGGCAAACAAGACAATTAACTCTTTAGAAAGGAGTTTACAGCTGCTAGGGTGGAACTAATATCCTAAGAGAGTTAGCATAGTCATTACTTTGAAGTGCACAGTGTTTTGGAATAAACCATAAAAGCAACACAAGATCTCTTCATTCTGCATGTCTTTTGAATATTCTATAGCCCTTATAATTTCTCCCAATATTTTGTATTTCTGTTGTCTGCCAGCCCCAGGGCTTAGTCATAAATCTCTGTGCCAGCTCTGCTTCATAGTGGTGACTTAGAACAGTGCAGTCTGGAAGATACCCCTGGCTCGTTGTAGGCATTCATGTCATGTTATCCCTCTCCCCTCGATAACTCTCAAGGTCTGCTGAATAATGAGTACAGTGTCCTGCATCCCACATTCTCCTGGGAGGAACTTCACTGGCCTGCCAGGTAGAATCGTTCTTCTGGTTTTCCAAATGTCCCTTACTTTAAGGTGAGGACATCTTTTACAACTTCTTCTCTTCTTGGGTTTTTACCCCTCACCCTGATGTATTTAAAGAAAACAAGCACATGCTTTGTACTATCAGGATAAGCAAAGAAGTTGTTAGAACCTTCTCTTGTAAGGGGGACTCACCTTTCCCCTGATTATTATCTCTAGTTTGATTTCAGCTTTCTTTAATATCGGTACCAAAATTGTGCAAAGCTTTCTGCCTGGCTGTAGGGGAGAACGCTTTTCAAACTGGGTCACCCTCTGCAAGGGTGAACCTTTAGTTCAAGTTCAAAGTCAAAAGCATCAGAGAGCTGAGAGTTACCACCCTGAGGATAAAATATACGGAGCTTTGAAACGATAAACGCTGTTCTTGACAGCATCTCTGTTAATTACAGCAGGCCAAAGTGACACCGTCTGCTCTGCAAGTGGCACTGGTTTTTTCTCAGTGTGTTCATTTCTCTGCTTTCCATTCCCCAGTGCCTCACTTCTGACTCACGGTACGAACTGAGCAAAAGAAGAATGGGACCCAGTAGCTGAGGCTTCATGTTTTTCTTCCAAACTCACCACACGCTCACCCTCATTGGCCATGCTGCCCCTGCACGCCTGGGGCCGAGCGTTTCCCAGTGCTGTAACTCCTTAAGTTGCAACCAAACTACAAAACAAGCTAAAGTGTGGGTTTTGTGGAGCTAAAATTCTGATCCTAAATTACAAATGTGATAGATCAATTTAGATATTGACACTTTATGAATAAAGGGGCTGATTTAGCCTGTTGCACAGTGGTTTAAGAGCTCAGATTTTGGAATATAGAATAATAGTCACGAAGCTAGGTAAAATGTTCATCACCCCCTCCCGTTCCCGCGTGAAGGTTTCTCAAAGCACCGGCAGCGCGGGCGGCGGCTGCGGGCGCGGGGGGACGCCCGCGCTAGGGAAAGCGCTTGGTGACGCGCCACCTAGTGGCCGCAGGGCGGCATGGCGGAACGCCCGCAGGGGTCTGCCCGGCCAAGGCTGCGCGGCCAGTGCCGGTGGGGCAGGGAAAGCAAACGCCGTGTCATTTTGAAGGAAAACCACCGGAATATGGCTTTTTAACAGCTCTACTGTTAGCTGGCACTTGTCTCTCAGAGAACAGTGCATCTGTGGAACGCAGGGAAAGTCATGTTCTAACATGAGATGGGGGTCCCGCTGCGTTCTGTGAAATACTAAAATTGACCTCAGTGGGCAAGGATTTCTGACCCCACATTTTAATTCCAGAATTAATACCGACCAACCCTCTGAATCCTATTCCTCTTGGCTTGAATTTCTCTATTTCAGGGAAAATTTCTGTTGCTGGATGGCTTTCCAGCAGTGCTTTATTAGGCCAGTTCCTACAAAATGCCATTTTCAGATGGAAAATGCTACTAAGGAGCTTGATCTTCTCAGGCATTTTATAAACAGTCTTCTAATGACATGTAATTGAATTGATCATGCACAGGACATGGAGAAGCTGATATGCTGCTCAGACTAAAGGGAAACAAAATGAAGAAAAGTATTGTCAAACAGTCAAATTTACTCTTTCTCAGTGGTGCATCTGAAAGACTTTGGAGAGGACAATTCTGACCTCACCACAGTCCCATCTGCACAAATGGTATTTGTTAGCCAATGTGCCTCACCTTTTAAAAGCTGACATGGTCATGCTGTTCAGCCTTTTTTGTAAACCAGCATAGCAAGACATCTTTCTCCGTAGCTTCCCTAAGAACACCAGCATGCAGGAGTGAAAGCGTTTAATGCACTGTGTACCACTACAACAAGGCTCTCCTGTGGTTCAGACAGTGACTATGGCCAACGCCCAGTCTACATGAGTAAACAGGAGGGGCATCGGCCAGCAGATCTGATCAGTCAGGATCACATCGACTGACACAGCTATTCTGATAGACACCTGGAATGATAGTGCTTCTCTCACCAATGCACACAGCAGTATGATGCTGCCAGGAATGGGAATGCTCTCTGAATAATCTTTGTAATATGCCGAAAAATTTTCTTTTAGGTTTATTAAAAAAATAATATTTATTTTTTAATTTTTAATTGTTAGCACAATATTTGCTGCTCTTGGCATTTTCTGTGTGTATCAAAGTTTCCCTTCTGTTTTTATTTTGTGTTTTATATTTTCTTGAAAGTTAATAGGTTTTTTTAATGCAATTGCAGCTTGAGGGAATATAAGGAGAGTAGAATTTGGTGGTATGAAGTGCTGAAATAGTATGCATTTCAGCAATATCTGAAATATCTGTTGCTCCTTAGTTTGAATATATGGTATCTTTATTTGCTTTTATTTCATTCCATGTGCATTCATCATCTTTGAGTCACTCAACAATGGCAAATTAATATTAATAAGTCACATTTGCCAGGAGCACTGAAGTTTGTATGTTACCAAGAACAGTTTTGCAAGAAGATGGATATCCCTGGGCTCTTAAATATTATTAACTAGAAATATAACTATAGCTTACTAAATTTGCTGTTCATATGTAACAGAACTATGTTTGTCTTGGACATAGTTTCTATAAGAAAACACATGTATTTTTTCCTACAAAGAAAAATATTGTTAAACAACCTTTCACACTGAGGATTGGATCACAATTTCTGGTGGTTTATGGTGCATCTCTTATTTTAAAGAATTATTGTTTCCATAATAAGTTTCAATGATAATCAGAAAGGTTTGGCAGTAAATAAGTTTTAATGACAGAAAATAGAATTGTGCCTTTACATGGACAGATTACCGATTTCCTCGTAGGCAAATAGGTGATGACACTTCAGAACTGACTGATGGGGTTGTGTTTCTATAGAATTAATCTATGTTGAAATACATAATTAAATTCAGAGTTTGACTCAGGGTGAGGTGTTCTGTGCAAATGTGAATCCATGGAGTTTTAGAGTTCAGACTGTAGGAATCAGGAAATCTAGAAGGGCTGGAAACATTCGCTTCATGGAAATGAGAATCCAGACTGCGTGGAGTTTTGTCTCTGAGTGCGAGTCTGAGAGAGACATTGGTTTTCATGTCCTTCACCCCTCCCCAGCCCCTCCTTCTCTTCCTTCATCCAGTATCAGATTATAAATGGAAACAAAGGTTTCATGCTGGGACTAAACAAATTCCCCAGTTCTTCAAGAAGTCTGGGTCAAGATTTTACTTCTTGGTTCTGGCCTAGTGCTTGGTATGTCTGGGTGCTAGGTGAGTCATTCACTTTTAACTGCTGTTATGAAAATAGGACAGGGGGATCAGTTTGTAAAGACTGCCTACAGAATATGTTGTAGCCGTGGCCAGAGAATAACCTAATGCTGGAAAACACAGAGGAATTATTTCCTAGTTTACCACAACCTTCTGAATATTTCTATAAAGCAGAAAGCCAATGACTACTGTGTTAGAGACTCGAAGCATACTGGCAAATTGCCTGATAGGGCAGATAAGGACATCTCACAATTCAGTCTTCACAATCCTTAAACAAGAGGGAGAAACAATTTATCGCATTCTGTCATTAGACAAATATTCAGTTCTCAGATGTAACAGTACTGAGTATTTTATTGAAACTTGTAGACATCAGCCTGCACTCTCCGTATGTTCAGGGTTTTACAAGCTGTTTCCATTACAAAAAGCTATTAATGGTGAAGCCAGATAGTTGGTTAAATCCTTTTTGTTTAACAAAAAGTGTAGGCAAAACACTGTTCCCCTCAACGCAGTAGGCAGATTCCTTGTTTATGGTTCCAAACCCTCTTTTCCAGAAACAGTCTGTTTCTAAAGCTTTCTCTGAGGAGGATGATTCTTTGTCTATCTCTTTACTTTTCTGGTTTTGGGTTGGTTGGTTTTGTTCTTTTTTATTTAATTGCGCCTCATTCCTTAGGGCAAGAAGAGTGTTTTTCAGCCATATAGAACTTGTAAATCCAACCCTTTAAAAGGCCTGTTCATTTCTGCTGTCTTCTGTGAGAGGGAATTTCCTTGGTAGTTGTACTTTGCATGGGATACTAGTTATTGATACTAATCATGAACCAGTGGAAGGCATAACATCCACTGTCTGTAGAATTAACGCAAGTGCTGGATAGTTGTTGTAATCAGAAGAACGTGCTCCTGTTGGTTTGGGTTTTTTTCCTTGGGGATGAGTAAGGCAGGACAAAACACTTATCCATCCACTAGCCAAGTGGTGTGATAGAACGTGCTTCACAAAGGGGTAGTATTATCCAGCGAGTTTTATGGAGGGAAAAGCTGTCGGTAATAAAAGGTTCAGGACACCAGTTAGTCCAGCTGTGATTACTCTTCAGGCAGAAATTGCTCCATGTATTATTCAGGTTGTCACATCAGTCATAGGTCCACTGAAAGAGATTAAATTTTAGATATGCAGATAAGCCACACACATTGCAGTTTATGCTAACTGATACTGAGAGTCAATAGTCAAGTTGATTTCTTAATTTTTGGTGGCATCAGCTCACTTACATGGAAGTTGGACCAGTGGAAGAAAGATCAATTTAGGAACACTCAGGAGTCCTCCCAGACTCTGATTCTGCACTTTGATGAAGGCAATGTGCAGCAGAAATTACCAGTTACGTTGCAGATAGGAGCTCTGACTGCAGCTCGAACAAGCTTTCTATATAGCAAACTCGGCAATCGAGAGGCTTTTGCACAGGTCAGCAGCTTGAGGCTCTTGACTTCCCAAAAGGCTTACGTGGTTCATGCCACAGCTACTATTAGCATCCAGAACAAATGATATAAAGCCTGGATTGGATCTGCTACAGTCACACCTCTTGTTGGCACTGTGGAGGAACCCAGATGGAGCAGCTGCTGCTTACCTACCCTTCCCAAGCACCAGTCCTACATCACAGGCTGCTTTTTAGCAACTGCTGGGAGACAGGGACAGGAGGTCCAGCAAATTAACCATGATTTTAAAGTGTGCTGTCCTTTCTATATAATGTCTGCCTCATAATTCTTTCCCTTGGCCTGGAGTTAGAGCAGCTTTATGTATGAAAAACTATCTTGTTCCCTGTTCAAAAAAGAAAGAAACAAGAATTTCTAAATTGCTGAATATTTCTTGTGAGGCAAATCCAAACATAAAACACTGCATTACTGATCACAGTGGTGTAATTGCTGCTGTGGAAAAGTTAATTGTAGATTTTTTAAAATAAAAAAAGGCCATCTTGTTTGACTTCCCAGGGATTTAAAACCAGCAGAGGATCAAGGGCATTTCAGAGGGGTAATTTTTTCACTCATCTTTTGTTCTGTGAAGCACAGATCAGAGCCTGCTCTGTCAAGTGGAATAGGCCAAAGCCACACTGCCAGCTATGGTCTTGTCTCAACCCCTTTTCACACAGTGCTCTTTGGACACTTTTTTATCTCATCTTTTCGGAACACACGGTACACCCTTTCTCTGAAATACAGGGCATGTATTTCACATTCTGGTGAGCGGTGGTGTCCCTTTGAGACTACCACTGAAGTGCATCTCTGTGAGTTTTGAATCTATAAATCTGCCTTGCAGAATTTGGAAAAATAATGTACTATGATAGTTTTATTTTATAAATCAGTACCTGATGCTCCAGACAACCTAGATTCTACATAATTTTTGAGAATTAATAGTGGACTGTGAGATTTCCTAACTGACTGTTAAGAAGTACATTTATTGAAGTTAAATGATTACACAGTTGTCTTAAGATTTAGGGACGGCAGAGTGCATTACACTAAGCAGGATTTCAAATAATTAATTCTTTAAAAGAAAAAAAGCCAAGACAGGGTGTACAGACATTCCTTTAACCTCTCCTGGGAAGTTCTTTGCATCACCGTTCAGTTGATTGATACTGTGTGGGAGGAAGGGTTTTATTTAGAAAGGTGTAGCTGAAGGCTGAGTTCACATGCTGCTAGGTGTGTGCAATTTTATTGAAGTGAATGGAGTCCTGTGCAGGGATCAAGCTCTTAGACCACTCTAGCTCATGCTATTCCCAATGCCTACAGAAACTCCTCCATTTTCCATCCTCTATGTGCACTGCAGAACAAACAGGGAGAGCAAACAAAAAGTACCTTTGACTCTTCAAATACAGGCAATACTTGTTTGCAATAGGTGATGGCCAGCTCTTTGTCACCTTGTAGAAGTAGCACCCATTTCTTTGCAGATCTGCCACTGACTGCAGAAGGCCACACTATATCAGATTTCCTTACTCCATCTCTGTAATTCAACGGGAAAACATTTCATTTGTAATGAATATGAATGTTTCCATTGATTTCAATGGTCTTTATATCTGGAGCTTATTGTGTAATCAAACATGGAGAGAGGATGAGAAGATAGATGCTAAACAGAATGGTTTTGCTGTAACACAAAGACTGAATTATATTTTAAAAGAAAATCTGGTTGGCAGTTTTGTAAGACTATTTTATGATGTCTGTTTCTGACTTGGGAAAAGAGGAGAGCTTGGCAAGGAAATGTATTGTTCTAAATCCTGGCAAGCATGTTCATGTGCCAAAAATGCTGGTTTGGCTGCTTTTCATTTTTCTGAATTGTGTAGACATCAGAAAATACCCACATGAGTCTTTGTGGGCATTTATTCTGTTGCGAGAATATAAACTCATCATGTGAATATGAAACCAAAGGATTAAAAAAACAGGTTAACAGCTATTTCACACATACATGTTGGAAACTTAAAGTTTTCTCAGTATGATATCTAAAGAGAAAAATATCAAATCAGTAGAAATATTGCCTTGATCTTCCTTTCACTTACACAAGTTTTACGTTGGTGCAACCTTAATGGTTTCATTGGGCTTACTCCTGATTTACCACATTGCAAATGAAACCAGAATCAGGCCTATAGACTTTTGCAGACTTTCACTGATTGTTGGTAGGTTGCTGATTTAGTTGGAGAGCCATAATCTCAGAAGAATACTGATCAAATCATCATTCTAAAAACCATCTCAAAATTTGGAAGATTTTTTTCATAACTTATTTGGCAGCTTGGCTGATTTGTGCTCTGTGTTCCAGTTTGCTGTAGACTAATACAAATGATCTATAAAGAGCTGGAAATGAGATTTATTAGAAATTGGAACTTTTCTTAACTGCCTTTGCAAATACGTCAAAAGCCTGTGATAGTAAACCAGCCATGCCATAGTTTTCTAGATGGCTGCAAGCATCTGCTGAATCGAAGGGCTTTTTCCTCTCCTGGAGCACCTGTAGCAAAGATTAGTGTGAATGACTCATAAGCCATATCTACACAAATGGTTTTAAACACCTGCCCTTACACTGTGTGAACAACTGTCTCCAAGAATACAACATTAAAATTATTAGAACAGGTATTTTTAAAGTATTAGTACTTTAGATGTTTTACATTTTCATTTTTATATGTATGACATACCCTAAAGGGAACCTACAAATTCATATTGTATTGGAGGTAGAAAGAAATAACTTAACAGTTCCTTCAAAATCAGTGCAAAACTTTAGGAAAAAATCCTTCATTAGAACTAATTTATTTCACATCTTAACACTGGGGTACCTCAGATGTAGGTTTAGATAGTTCGCAGAGTCTGAGATCTAAAGAAGCTGACAAGTATCCTTTTAAGATGGATTTAGCACATGATATGTCTCAACTAACCTGGCTGAGGGGAACAATAAGTTTATGGAGTTCCAGTTTCTGCTTCACCATTTGAGCTGCAAGAGCAATTGCAGTATATTTCAAACTGAGGGACAGTGAATAATTCTGTCCTCTGTGGTAGAATTCTGTCTCTACCTTACTTTTATTGTGAAGAATTTCAAACCTTTAGTATCTAACACAGAGCAATGAAAATGGTATGTGCAAGTATTTCAACAGCTTGTGCAGCAGCTGGCAAATAATGTGTAGGAAGGTTTCTTCTCTTGTCCATGTACATGCTAAATATTTAATGGTCTCCACCTTTAAAGTATGAAATACTAAATAGTGAAATTTAAAGTCGTAGAAGCTCTTAGGAAAAATGTGCTTTTATGTAATATATGTCTCGTATTTCAGTATGCCATGAGGTTACACCTGAAAGGTCAAGACAGCACTTAAAATCTAATCTTTACTCCTACGCTAGCCATTAACTTGGACTTTGTGTGAATCCAACATATTTTGGAAAATGTTGCCTGGCCAGCTGGCTATAATTAGCAAAGGAACCTAATGCATCAGTAGTCATGAAAAGCTTATCAAATATTTGTACTTATCAACGTTAAACCTCAGCAAGTATAAGAAACCTGTAGTGTAACGTTTAACAATTGTTTTCTAAACTAAATAGGAATGATTAAAATAAGCTGTAGTGTGTGGTTTAAATGTTATAGGACCAGTCAGATATGTAGATAATGTACTAAGCCGAAGAAAGTACTATCCAAGAAACCATACTTTTAAATTAACTTTATGATGAACTAATTTTGTATCCATATAAATGCTTGCGTATTTCCAGAGGGGAGAAGAAACGGTTTGCCTACATCCTATTATTGAACAAATCCTGTAATGGATTATAAATGGAAAATTCTGAAATTAGTATTTCAGAATTTCTCAGTTTAAAAATCTATAACAATTCTTCATTTGGTAGGGAATATAGAGATTCTAATTAGGTTATTTTACAAAACATTGAATGCAGAAATTATTCAATGAGAGTGCTTTCTAGTCCTAGAAAAGTGCCTGCATGTGCTACAATGACTGGGTGTGCATGTTTCAACCCCTGTTCCCTGCTATACCTGAATACTCATTTGGGTTTCTTGAATTGAGTTTGGACATGACTTGCTTCCTTACATTTGTCTGACAGTGAGAGGGGTGATGATGGAACCAGCTGTTGTCCCAGCTCTTCTCTGCTTGCCCCAGCCAGCTGCCATGGATTGCCCTCTTGTTTGTGCTGTGGTTGCTCACAGATTCCCTCACCAAACAGCCCTTATCTTACTTCTCCCTGACAGTGAGTTCAAAAAAGGGTGGAAAGATTCCTATACAGGAACGGGAGAATATCTTGAAAGCTTGGGGGAGGGGGGAATAAAATAAATCATAGAAACTGAGGGAAGAATTACTAGAAAGCATCATGAACATCCCCAGAAAGCACTGTCTGAATCCCTAGAACACTCTACGAAAGCTCAAAGAAATGGTAGGTGAAATTCTTAGAAAACAGACAGGACATTCCTAGAAAGCACCAGCTGAATTCCTAGAAAATACCAGGATTTCTGAAGTGTAAATGGGGAAGGACTAGAAAGTAGAGGGGAAATTCCTATGAAGCAGTGAATGAATTCCTAGAAAGCAGAAGGTGAATTCCTAGAAAGCATCAGGAATATTGCTAAAATGCACTGGTGTAATTCCTACAAAGTATAGGAGAAATCTAAGAGAGCTCTTGAAAATTTCCAGTATAAGGGTTTCCCAGCAAGCTGCAGAAACAGTCCTTGGAAGTGCCAGAAAATGCCAGCATTGGTTAAAGATCCAGTTATCTTTACAGATCTTCAGAAAATATAATTTTACACATTTAAGCACAGTATCTTGTTTGAAAACTTGATGCTTCATTCTGGCCTTAGACGTGCTTCCTTTTAATTGTTTTATTGCAAATGTTCTCTCTCTCATCACAAGAAATTGCAATTTCACAGTCAGCAGCTTGTGATTTCAGATGAAGGAGAAGGAATTGGAACTAATGAACTTCAAGGAAAAAAAACTTGCTGTCATGCAAATCTTAATAAATGAAGAAAGGGGAAGTGGGAAAAAAAGGATCTATGTTCTCAGCAGACTCTGTGAGATTGGTTTGCATGAGAAGTTACTGGTTCAGCTCTGTTTACTTTTGTGTCTGCTTTCCCATTTAACCAGAGCTCCCCAACCACCTTGGAGCGCTGAGTACTTGGTGGCTCACTAGATAGAAGGATACTTTCTTCAGGAAGAAATTTATTCATTTAAATAGACTTTTCGCCCAAACAGGCCCCACAGGTTATGCTAATGTGAACATTTAATAAATACATATTCCTCGGGGAACCTAATAACCAGATTTTCATGCTGATGACTGATGAATGCACCACAGGGCTTGACCTGGCTAAAAGCATTTAAAATATTGGCCATGCTGAATAGTTACAAGCCAACATATGAACCTCTTGGGACGTATTCCTTCTAGATAGGAAGTTCCCCATTGTAAATGGTTTCCCTGCTTGAAGGCACCACACTTTTAATTCAGCCTTTATTGCAAATGCATCTGGTTAATGTTAAATAAGAACACCCCAGGAAACTTGTACTTTTCACTGTATTTGTTATTTATGTAAATCTTTGGACAGCATCCATTGCTCCAAAATCAAGTTAATTGGAAACATAGAGCAGCAGGCACGAGCACAGTCCCAGCAGAGCATTCTATGTCTGATGCTGAACTGCTGATCTTCATTATTTTTCTAAGACATACTCCAGATTTCCACCCTGTGAAATCTTCAGATGCCAGGGGAAGGCACAATCTTTTATACTGAATCTCATCTTTTTTCTGAAGACTATTCCTATTCAGCAAATCATTTGAGGTAAACATCGTAAGTCAGTGTTGTGGTTAACGTAAAGCTACATTCATGCTCTGTTAACCTGAGGCTTTGGCCTGCTTTGTAAGGTTTGGGTAGATTCAGAGGTCAGACTCCATGTCTAAGGCCACAGACGCTATGCTGATTCACTCCTCTGTGGCCTGTGGAATGTGATTCTCTGAATAAATGACAATTCAACTTGCAGATCTGCTGCCTCTCTGTGATGTTTCAGTGACGTTTTATACTGACATAAAGCTTTGTAGGCTGCTCACAGGTTTTACAATAGGACAGCTCTCTGTTGCATGAGACCATTTTCCCCACAGCACATTTCCATAGTTTCGACTAAACATTTCTCTGCTTGGCTGAGAAACTTCCAGCATAATGCAGACCAACATGTTTGCCCAGAAAACAGGACAGCAGCATCAGCAGTAAGTTACCATGGCTAAGGATACTGAGAATTTAGGAACTATCATTTGGCTATGTTTTTCCTATGAGGAGTCTATCTGGGTGAAGTAGCTTATTCTACACTGAAACTCCTTTGACAGCCTAGTTATATTGATTTTAAGTTTAATAAATCACGTTACTTGCCAGCATAATCAGGGCAACAAAAGCTCTTAACCACCAAGTTAACCAATTGTCTGTGTGCTGAGACTGTGATAGTAAGCATGATATTTTAATCAATTGAAATTCAGGCAGAACAGGCCACTGCAAGTGGCATCTTGGGACTGAGCTTCCCCACATATAGCGTGCCACCCAACTAGCAGAGATTCTCTCAGGACAAAAACTGAGATTGAAACTTGGTGTTTGTATCAGAAAGTTTCCCATAAGTAGGCCACTGTGATGACAGCGAGGGAGGAAGTTTGTTCTTTGATTGTAGGCATTGCCACGGCCGTTTGCAGATTGTTAATTTTCATGAAAAGAAGCTTTCATGGAAATTAGGTATTTTTTACAGAAGGGCTTTTACTCTGTGATACTGGTTTTGAAAGTGAGAAGTGCCACATGCTAGAGTAAGGTAATCATGATTCAGTCCCCAGTTGCTTAATCAAGCATTATAAATAGTAGTAACAGCGTGTTTTCACTTTGTGAAGCGAACACAAAACTTACCACAGAATAGCCCAGCCCCCAAACTGGGGCAAAATGGTGGTGTCAGCAGGGTGTTCCACCTTCGCTAATTAACTTCAGGGGCAGTTGAGGCTTATTAGCCCCAGCTGAAGCCTTATTAACATGTCTGTATAACTCCTGTGACCCAAGGTAATATCTTCAGCCAGGCATGCAAAAAGGGTGGTACTGCCTTTGGAAAATTGCAGCTTTCTTAGATAATAAATTCTGCTCAGCTACCCCAGAACACAGGTACATGCATTCAGACAAAGTCTTTGGCACTTCTACTTTGGGGAATTTTTGCTGCAAGTCATATAATTGTCTCCCTCCCCACATTTTGGCCACAGCTGCATCTTGTTTTCTTTGTCTTTTGGCAAGTATGGCTGGTCGGCCTATAAAAGCAGAGAGGCAGTCTCCTGTATTCACAGAACAGCTGCCAAGCTTGATGAGGGTGTGTGTCAGGTGTTTTCCTGAGTTTGTATATTCTAATGGCTTTTCCAAAATACTTGATGACTTTTGAGTTTTATTTCATCATAAGCAATCAATAATTTTAGTGATCACTGTCTATAGATCCCTTAGGCTTTATCAAGTACCTGACTTCTTTTTGTGACTTGCTGTCTGCAATATGGATGGTCCCAACGGTGGGGAAACATCTCTGGTTTTTCTTCTCAGACGTGCTCTCAGATAAAAGGTATGCCTCTTTAAAAAGTACTTGGTGCCTGCAGTACTTCATTGTTATTTAAAGACTTAATCCTAGCTTTTGATAAATCTTTTATTTCATGTGGGACAGAGAGCAGTTGTTTGGTGGTCTGGACTTTGGAGGAATTTGAGTGGAAACTATAGGCTATTTTTTGAAAATCAAATGCAAGCTGTGAAACGAAATAAAATTTATGTTGCCCACTTCAAAACTGAATTGACTAGATTTTTCTAACACATCTTCTGATTTTTGCACTCCTAAGGACTTGAAAATGATGATCAAATTACAATCCTGAGAGTACTGGTTGCGTTTTTTCCAGATGGGGAAGATGAATATGATATTTGAAAGTGTCTTGGAGGAGGTCAAATGTGGTTTACATATAGAAGAAGGGTTAAGTAAGCTGTGTCAAGATTTCTTGCTATATGTTGCCCTGAGAGAAAATACAACATGTCATCAGGTCTTTGTGGGGTACCACTTATAGAAAGTATAAATTATTTTCCAATGAGGCTATCTGCTGCGGATTAGCTGTTAGCAATGTTTACCTCTGTTCATAGTTTTCTAAATCTGGGCTGTTAACAGAAGTGCAGACAACTCCCTTAAATGTTACATGTTTTAAAAGAGTTTGACTGAAGCACACTATTCTAATGGATTATTTACTGTTGATAGTACTGGCTATTATCAGAGGGTAAACAGGTTAAATACTGATTAGGTAATTTTAGTTGCTATGATTGTAAGTGGGCAACTACAAAAGTATGTAAGTATATCTTGTAAGTCTAGATAAAAACAATCTACTATAAAAGGTATAATTAATTATCCATAAAGTGTGTGAATCTCTCAGAATATGAAGTTTTACCTCAGGAAGTATTGAGTTAGAGAAACTAGATTGATATTTTGTCTTCCCATAGAGAAGCTGATTCATAGCACACTAATATCAGTGGTCTTACCTTAAGTAGGAATTAAGTCCTAAAATAATGCACTGTGTTAATTCCTATAGCAAATATGGACCTGGTCAATTAACCATGACCATCCAAATGGTCAGGGATATTTTTCAGGAACCTAAAAATTCTAATGCATGTCTTGGATTTGGAGACATTTTGTATGACGGAAGCTTTAGAGCATTTTGAAGTAGGTTTTCATTTTCTTATGTGAACTTCAAATCATCGATAAGTTTATTTTTAATCGTGTACAAAATTTAGGGATTTTTAGCGTATGTTTTTATACTCTTATGTGTACTTCAAACCATGAATAAGTTTGCTGTTATTCACTGTTATTAAAGCTTAAACAAATTTGTGAGAACATGATTTGATTGAGTTTAAAGTCTTTCTCTGAATATTATGCAAAATAAAAAGAATTTCTGGAACACAAATATGCAGGCTGCATTGTAAAATTATTTTCAGCTATCCTGGGAACTCATTAGTTTGTCATAACTTTGGCCTAAACATAATTTTCTGTTAAGTAATTAAGCAATTAAGTTGCTATCCTGTTTCTCATAATATGCTTAAGTACATATAATTCTCTATTGGTAAATGGTACTATGAAAGCATTGCTCTGATTAAAAATAATTAGTTGATGAGGAAGAAATTAAAATCACAAGAAACTTGTGGTCCCACAAGATCAAATGCCATTTTGTAATAACATTATTCAATGTACTGAGACTATAAATTCTATACAGCTTTCAATATTAGTTTACACAATTAAGCTATCTTTTTCTCATAGTATAATCAAATCTTTTGATGATAATGTTTCACTTTCATAGTGCTCCTAACATGACAAGGGTAGAGAACATACAGCACAAGTGATCATCTACTATTGCCTGGTTTACATAAGTGTTTTTTTTTTCTATTTGGTCTCTGCAAGGTATTTTCTGGCCATGTGACTCTTGTTTGGACTAGATTTTCAACCCCTGGGCTCCTCAATTTGCTTATTGTAACACCTATACATAAACTGCCTGGAAATCAGAAAATTTCAATGCATTGGCATCTTAAACTTTTTGTCTTCAGTAATGTAGTGTTCATATTTTCTCTGCTGTTCTAAAACTTCTTCAATACTGACAAGATATAGAGTTTGTAAAGAAGGAGGAAAATATAAAACTAATAGAGGAAAAGTTTACGATATTACATGATGTGTGCCTTTAAATTCTGTTCTTTTCATAGGCTGAAAAGAGGAAAAGTCAAATTTGTTCTAGTTAAAATACTCAGGTATTTTTAAATATTTTGTCTTATTTTGGTGCTTTCTAATAAATCAAAGAAATGTAATTTTGGATGAAGACTCAGTTGTAATGCACACCTGTAGATCCTAAAGCTTTGGCTCAGGTGGTATTTAAACAGTCATGCTTCCATATACTTAATTTGTGCCAGCAGCCTGCTTTATACCTGCAGTGCTTTATTGCTGTTTTATATATAGTCTGTTCTGAATGTGGGCACACAGAGCACCACCACTATGGCTTCATAGGAAAAGGCTTTTTTTCTAGTGTGAATCTAGAGGAAGAGTTGTGTGTAGGTTTCCATAACTTGGATGCTAAATTCAGAATGTCCTTGTAATTTAAATGCAACTGTTAAGAGATTGTATAGCCCTCTTTGTCATAGCTATGGTTGATAGCCTGCTCCACCCTTTTGTAGAGAGCGCTTGCTTTTGTAGTGTCAGGATATGGAATTAATTTTAAGGGACTGTTCTGTGTTTTATGGGCAAATCTGTCTCTCCAGTTCTTTGGCTGTTCAACGCAGCAATAGGAAAAAGTAGTTATCCATTAGGAAAATCTCAGCTATTGACTAAGGAGTAAACCATCAGATTATCTCATGCCAGCAACATTCCAATGTGCTATTTCAATAACGAGCACTTGCTTTGCTTTAAAGATTTTATTAAGGTTCCCAGGAGGCCAAAACAACTGATTTGCTTAATGATGAGCTTTCCCACTCACTCTGGAGTATGTAGCTCATGTTACTGTGTGGGTCACTTTACCTCCTTCTGGCTCCTTCCCTGTTGCTCCATTAGCTACAGTAATGGAAGCAGCCCATTCCCTCAGCTGCCTCTTGTATATAAAGGTAGCAGTTCTTTTCCATCTTAAAATACTTCAAAACTGGTGGCTTTTGTTTTATATATGTACAACAAATAACCTAAAAATAGAACTGTAGCTGGAATGTGAGCTACTTATCATGGATTACTGTGCCCTATTAAAAATCTAGGGATTTTGGATAGTCTTGTGAGATAGACATGACCTTTGCATGATACTCCCTAGAGATACTAGTCATACTGTCCAAAAGCAGCATAAAGTACTTCAGTCTCATACATACAACAAAGTAAGGGTGCTTTTAGCTTGGTAATGTGATATGGACATAATAGTCCTGCTCAGTTCATCTTTCCAAGTATACCACAGTTGTCAAATATTGCTATTATTGGTGCAGTAAGTGCAAGGGGCTCTGAAACTCTGTGCATGGAGCATGGCTGGGTTAACTGGAAGCCTATCCAGTCATAAACCCAGCCATTGCATTCAGCATTTGTTGGAAGCTCTATCATTAGCAGTCTCAGCAGAGAGATCAAGGACTGCACAACTGGCATAGGCTAATAGCCCTTTATTGTAGGGGAGATTTAAGTTTGACACCAAGGATTGTGGACAGCACAGAGAAGCTGCATGTTGTATTATCATCCCCAATACTTTGGGGCCTCATCATTGTGCTTAGCATCATACAAACCTGTAAAAAAAAAAAGTCTGCACTCAGACCTTAAGTCTAGTCATTGTCCTCCTGACTACAGAAGCTACCTCTGTAAAAAATAGGGGATCAATAGACATAGCTCTTAAAATTAATTTTTAACAAGCTGTTAACATTTTAAATATCTTCTAATTAAGACATTCCAATAAACAAACTGCTTAATGAAGTACAGGCATAGTCCATGTGTTTCAAGACTGAGTCAGATAAATAATTTTCTTGAATTAATGTGCTCTTACCATACTTAACACATGTAATATGTATATTTTGCATCAAAATAATGTTTCTGTAGCATATGTGTCACTACGTTACAGTCTTCAAACAACAACATTAAGTAATGTTGGTAAACAGCATCCTGTCCAAATCAAACTTTTAAAACCAGGCTCTGTTTAAAAAAAAAAAAGCTACTGGTGAGTATGAGGCTGACTTAAAACTTACAAGTGTCTTTTGCTACGTAACAACCTGAAAGTGTTCTAGGTGGTGTTGCAGGTTTGATGTTCTGAAGGAAAAAAAAAGGATTCTTCTAAGTGCTGCCTTCTGCCAGGAGCTGCTCTCAGCTGGGTAAAAGCAGCCTCAGCCTTACATTCATCTCTTTGGTACTTAGTTGTAACACCCCTTGAACAAAGGTGCACGGCACAGGAATCGTATGCCTGAAGTACCTCCTTACGCTTCAGTGCTACAATAGATTTTCTTTCCTCTAAGCTTTTATCTGGCCCTGATTGCAGAACGGATGGACACCTTCAGTCAGCACTGCACACCTCCTAGGTAGGCTGGCCATCCTCTTCTTCCAGTAACAGTGAAGCTTAGTAACCACTATGGCCTTTGTGCTACACATAGCTTATGATAAAGCTGTCCTACAGAATAAAGGATTCTTCTGACAGTGAAAATCATCACAAAGCCACTGTAGGAGGAAGGTTTGGGATGAAACCCTCTAGGACTGACTGAGCAGCTGCAGTTTCTGGAAGCGTGGTGTGTAATACATGGCTCTTCCACAGTCAGACACTCCATGCACATGGAGTCAGGGAGCTTCACTGTGGGGCTATGATGTTACAAATCTATCAAGGGAAAAATAAATTTGAAAGTAAAACTGATTATTTTTGAGCATAATTATCTCAGTCATGATAATATTCAAACATCATAAAGTCTCTAATCACAGGACTTCTATGACTTTTCATTTTTATAAATCCTACACATCTGCTATGTAGGAATGACCTGAAGGTTCTATGTCTGAAAAGAGATTAAACTTTTTTTAAGGATACCTGTGCTCTGAAGTTAACTTAATATTTTTTAGGGATATATATGTCTCTGGCTTTATAATTTGTAATGATATTACCTGAAACCAGATGTACAAAGAACTCTAACCTTCCAGAATCAGGAGGACAGGCCAATTCTTACTGATATATGCATGATAACCTGTAACAGAGTAGCTAACTAGCCAGTTTCTCAGGGCCGATCTTGTAAAACAACCAAAATCCACCAATGCATGAGCTATGTTTCTTGTTCTAGGATTTCTCTGGGGGGAAATCCAATTCCCATGTATTGTAGCTATCCCTTAGTGAGATAATTATTGTCCTGCTAGGTTGCTGTAAGCAACACATCTGATCAAAAGCAAGGAAAAGGAGTCTAATTGCCAGATGAATTGTTGGAAGACCGATTTACCAGCAGCATGCATTTTTAAATTGTAAGGAACTGCATGCATTTTGAAATAGGTCTTGGAATTACTATTTTTGGCTTCATAGAAATGGAATATTTTGGATGGGGCCTGATGCTCAATGGATAAGAAAGACCAGTGGCACACAGTGAGGACAGGAGTGAGAGAGACCACCAGAGGCCTGCTGCCAGTTGTACTAGAAAACCAGGTAAAAGACTTGGAATAAGAAAAGGCTACAGATCCACTTACAGGCAGGGTAAATATTGGAGATTTTTGTCCTTTGTTTTAAAGCTGTACTGTTTGGTTTCGTGTGTTTCTCTAATTGCAAAGAACCACCTGTGATGCCAAATGGTGCTTATGATGGTTTCTGCTATTCTATAGCTTTTAATATTTTGTCTTTTTGTGACAAGCGGATTGAAATGTGTGTATTCATATTTTACTCAGCCATCATATCTTCTTGGATCAGAAGCCTCTGAAGTGCTAGTGGTGCCTGCATATACATTATGTTTGCGAGTGGCCTGTGTCTTTGAAGCATTCTTTTGTGAACACTCTTCACAGGTGTGAAGATTACGTGTTTCTGAGTCAAGGTCTGCCTGTTGTTGCTTTCCTCCTCCAAGACTTGCTGGAGTAGCCTTTACACTTGCTTTATCCCCTGGGGTTCCATGGTAATTTGGCAGCTGGATTCATGTCTCTTTAGTGTTTCTGACAGCTGTTCTTCAATGCCAGCATCTTCAAAACCATGTTGTTTCTATACCCTGAAACATATGAACCCACTGGGAATTACATGTGTATGAGATGAAATTCTCTTTGCTCTGAAGCCAAACAGGCTTCTTTAGATGGCAGAATGGTTACGTAGCAGAGGTTTTCTGCAGTGCGTAGACATCAGTTGCCAATATCTTGAACATCTGAGATGGAAATGAAGGTAAGCCAATTCTGCTCTTGGCATTTTGCAGCTTTAATGGAAAGGTCCTTCTGCCTCTTGTGAGGGGCTGCAGCAGGGTTCATAGGGCTGGATATTAATTCAAGAATGTTACTACTGAGCTTTCTCTTTTCCCCACTGAGATCTGCATTCTTTTTTTTTTCCTCCTTTTTTTAATATTTGTTTCAATAATCTGAAAATCCTCAGATTTTTTTTCCTTTACTATGGAAAACAACACCACTGCAGTTTAGTCCTTTTATTCTGAAACATAATTCATTTTGTAAGTCTATTTAAAAGACATTGACAAAACATCTGACTCTTTAATTTAGCAACATTCGTTGCCAAGCATGTACTGCTGCTTTGGCTTCATGTTTGTTATTTGATCGCTTGGTCATACTACAAAAAGTGTTGCATCTGTTCAATTCTGGTTGAGATTGTTCATTTCCTTCTATTCAGCTGCTGACTTTTCAAGTCTGAACATATTGTTTGCTTTGTTGCTTTTTCACTCAGTCCTGTTAATGACTGGAAGGTAGGCAAGGTTTCCTGGGAAGAGCTGTGCAGTGAAACAAAGTGCTGTTATTTCTGAGGGTGTGGAAAGTATTCTTCACCTATTAGACTATTATGTGCCTAATGCTGAGGAAATAACAGTATTAATGTTCCCAAACTGGCTATCTTCTGTATAGTGAGAATATTTCAATTTGCACTCAAGACTGATGCAAATTTTCCAATAGATGAAGAAAAAGACCATCTTCTGATGGTGCTACTTCATGCTTTTGTTGCTCTATTTCTGTGTTCCCTGCTATAATGCGTGCTTTGTTTTACTAGCTTTTGAAGTTTCCTCTTCGTTATTATTGCTCTATTTGTCAGCATGGCATGTAGCAAGATCCTTATTCTTCACTTCTGGATGGTTGGAGCAACATTGGAATGTGAAAAGAGAGCCTGATTTCTAGTAATTTAAAGTAGATGGTTCAGTCCCTAGGCAGGTCAGAGAGGGACCATATGAGACTGTCCTTCTCTGTCGTGGAAAAGGAACTGTAACTGGGTTGTCTGGCCAGAAAGCTTGACCATAGCTGATTTAAGATGCTGTAATATTAGTATTTCCTATCTTATTAACACCTTTTGAAGGAACTTCTGGTCAGCAAAGACAGAAAACTGGTATGTGTGTGCCATGTCTAGCTTCATACTATATGGATTTTTGTAACATTTGAATCAAATGTACAAAGAAACACCAATGGCTAAATACACTTACCTGCTGCTTTCTTCTGAGACTATGCCATTAGAGCGTGCAAATAAGCAGAAAGATGCTAACACAGCAAAATAATTGTAGTGTTTTTAAAAAGTTGTAAGTGTAAAAAGATAAAAATACAAACTGATGTACACAGAATATTTTTTTCCTTTATGGTCTTGCACTATTTTTAATAGTGGTTTGGAAAGGGAAGGCTTTAAGAATTGTACGTGTTTGAAAGAAGTAATCTGTTATGCAATAACAATTGTACTAAACAGAAAAAGAGCAGCTGTTACTGGAAGTTACAGTTAATTGTTGTATTTTCCAGCACAAGGTTGTTTAGTGGGAATAGTAGGGGGAAAAATGCAAGCAACTGCCAAAAAACAAGCGTGTGAGGTGAAACTTGAATTTGCTCTCATGAGGACTTTCTAAGATTCATAAGTAACTGAGAAAAGCATGCTGTATTTAAATCTCTGGAGATGTATTGTACTGTATAAAGACAGAGCACAGCACACAGTGCTGGCAGGAAAAAGAAAGGAGAACAGAAAATCAGAAGGACTGATGGGAAGGTAAGGGTAATTAGGATGGACGGAGGATAAAATGCCTGCTGCTACTTCAAGTGGCTGTTGGTTTTGGTTTCTTCTTCTGTGGCTTACCAAGAAAATTTGAAGCTCCCAATTTTTCCATCTTACCCTGCCCCCACAGAAGAGGTTTGCATGTGCTTTTAAAGTATGAGGAGCAAGCATGTCCTTGTTACAAATCTGTGGAGTAGAAGATAGTTAAAACAGCTTGAGGCATTTTGTAAGCACTGTAGGCCAAACCTGATGTGACATATGCATTGCTTAAAAGCAGTCTCTGAAGAGGGACTTAAGCAAAATATCCCACCTAGGTTCTAGCTATCATTAGACAGGTGGGAAAGCTGTGGCAGAAAGCATCCCTAGGCAGGCACTAGACAGGAACAGGAGAAGGTCCAGAGGTGAGGGGCCTGGCCCTCTCGTTGCATGGATGCCTCCTGGCCCAGTGGAGGACATTATTCATGTGTGAGCATTTCTCTGCTTTGGCACTGCTTCTGACCCATGAAATCTGCCACGGGGTCTGCGCTCTGAGAATACAGCTTGTTAGTCAATGTGGTCTTCCAGCACAAGGCTATAAAACACTGTAGGTCATAATAGGCAGCTATTTATTTCTTAATATGTCCTTAGGTGCTAGAGGGGAGATTTTCTATTTTATAAAAATAGTACTGGAATGCATTTATTAGGGATTGACTATTTATTTTGAACCAGAATACATTCATCCAGATCCACAGTCAAAACTGCAAGAAAGTACAGTTTCCCCTGTACTCTGAGCTCGATTCTGAGTGTTTTTTCCTTGCCTGTATTGCCTCCCATTTGTGAATAATTCCACTGGCTTTTATGAAACAACACACAGTAGCCAAACTTTGACCCAGTACTGTTTGCAGGATCACTCTCCAAATTACTTCAGTATTAAGTTTAGCTCTAAAGAATAAACATGTTGCTCAAAAAAAGGAATAGAAGAAACCCAGACTGAAAGTTTCACTATGCTCTGAAAATTATTATTTTAACATTACAACAATCAAGCCTGATTACTGCTAATTCATTAGGTAGAGCATCATACAGCTGGAAAAACTGTTTCTTATTGCTGACTCTATTATATTACCTCAACATGAGTACAGCTGCTGAATATCAGTGGATATTAGAAAATTGCATAGTTTATGCAAAGTGAAAATACTTTATTGCTTTGCACAAAACAGATCATGATGTCTGCAGAAGCTTATGGCATGAGATGATTGTTATTGTTCCCGTAATATTATGGAGATACTGGTCATGGCTCTGTAGTTAAGACTCAAGTGAGTTTTGTCCCTAAAGCAGGAATTAATTCTTATAAATGTAAATTACGTCAAATCTGAGACTTGGCTGTAACACCTTGTTCCTGAAGGAAATTCTGAGGTTTGAAGTCAGTAGGAATTGTGGTAATAGTACCCTGTGTCTTCCAAGGACTACAAACATACTCAATCATGAATTCAGGTTTAAAAATAACCTCTTTAAGCAAGCACAGAGTTGACAACAACTTGTTGAGCGTATTTTAGATATTGCTGTGTTAGCATGTTAGTGTGTCACTGCTTGTGGTTTGCAGGTTGGTAACTTCATCTAGTAAATATCACACAGAAATCCAGTGCATAGGAAAGGCATAAATAGGAGAAACAAGGTTTCTTGTTGATTTACAGGCAGAATCTGTTATCAGAAGGATTTTGAGAAAAGGTACAACTTTATGTACCTTGGCCAATGCACGGACACACAGCGAGTGTGGGCTGGTCACACAGTAGGTTCTATAAATACAGTCCCTTTTTCATTCCTGACCTGTATTCAGCTTTCCCCCATGTCTTCCATGGTGTATTAAAGGATGCAATTATCGTGAGCAATATGAAGCCTACAGATTATGCAAAATTCTAGCATAATAAGTGATAACCTGCCCCTACCATTTGGGACAAAATCAGTTACTTGCGGTTAATTGGAAGTCTGGTTTTATTTTCTCTGGATATTTCATGTTAGATATTGTTGTCAGTGGAAGTGTAAGTGCCTTTCAGACCTGAGGGCAGGCCTCTGACTGTTCCTACCTATGTAATCCCTGTCCAGATGCAGATGACTGCCGGCCACCTAGGAGCGCTTCTGCCAGGTATCACCAAGGGGGGAGAGCACCCGCTGCAAGGAGGAGCAGAACGAGGCTCACTCTGCAATTGCTTTTGCACACCATCTTGTTTTATGTAGTGCAAATTACCAACATACAGGACAGATCAACTAGCTTGTCTATGCTGCCAATATAAGGTCTACCATTAGGAATATATTTTCTACGTCGTACTCTTGATTCTCCTGTATTTGCTGCTGCTCGGGTTGAGGACTGATTCTGCAGTCAGATGTGGATGGGTATAGCTATATCAGTATTTAACCTGCAGCACAGCAATGCTGAATCAAATGAGCATTTTGCACAGGGCTGATATGGTCTCTGGGCAACCCCAGTTCATTACAGTTCTGTGAGATTTCTTTGAAAATGTAATTAAAATTGGAATTCTGCTCCCTTGAGTGTACAGCATCATCTGACTGCAGCAGCAAGCAAAGCCTTGCTTGACCTGCTAGTTCTACCTGTTTGCTGCCATGGATTTGGCATGGCATACCCGGGAGCATGATGAAGACACGCCTTGACACAGGCCGCATCTGCCCAAATACTGAGGCAGATTCTGACCATGGTATTTTCCAAACCACTTCTGTGGATACCTCACTGAAGTACACAAGCTGTTACAGGCAACATGAATGGTTCCTCCCTTCAGGTTTGATATCAGAAAATATTGTAGAATCCTAGGGAGCAGAGTTGTAGGGATCCAAAGGGAAGAGCACGCTTAAATGAGTGCACTGAACAGGTACCCTGAAGTTTTGCCTTGGAAATAGCTCTAGAGCATCACTGAATAGGATGTCTATTTATTAATTATCACCACCAACAACCATATATATGTATACATATTAGAAATGAACTTTGCTCTAAACACATACATTAAATTCACAATGGTTAAGCAGAAACAATTTCTCCTTTCAAGGCTGGATACTTAGAAAGTGGTAGATGTCCAACCACATCTCTTCAGTGAGATTGAATCCTGCTTCAGAACTCTGTGGCGGAGCTGGCCTTCCTTGGGGAATTCAGACCTAGGACTAGGCCTAAGATCAGTTTCTAATTTTAAACACTGCTACCAAAATAAAAGTGACTCCCACAAAGCAGATGAACCCTCCGATGTAGATCAGCAGCAGAAGGCCTCTTTAAAGCTTTACAGACATAGGCCTTAGCTGACCTCTGCACAGCATAAGTCTCTTTTGCTGGCCCATTTCCACAGGAATGAATCTTATCCAGAAAGCAGAGTGGAATTGGTTCTGATTAATATTTTAGTTTAGGCTTTTAATATTGGGTAATGTTAAGGTCAAGTAAATAGCTCAAAAATAATTGACCATTATTGCTTTGAAGAACTTGTGTGGAAGTACAACTTTCTTTTTGGTGTTGATCTTACAACAGTTTTTGCCTTTTGTGATCATATTCTGAGTTACTAAACCTCATCACTGAGTTGATTCCTTAACATTCCATTAGTAGCTCCATAAAAATTTATTAAGTTATTTAAAACTACTTCAACTGACATTTAGGCAATTCAGTTTTTAATTTTCAGACAAGCCATTCTTAAATAATGGCTATAAGAAGTGAGCGGTGCTCTTACACATTTGTTCAGCACTGTACCAATTTACTACCTATGCGTGCAGTTTTGTAAAAATCTCATCTATTTTCATTTAATTAGGCAACATAATTTAGATTGTGCCTGTTGAATTACAGGTCAGTGTATCATCTCACTACGGTTTACTGTAGGAGATAATTTGATGTGAAAGCTATATGGAAAGAACAACTATTTACCCTCCCCATCCCCAAGGTCCCAGTTTTGAATGTGATCAGCATGATGTTCCATGGAAAGAGATCAGTTTTGAACTTGTCTGTTGTATAAATATTTTTTTTTGCTTTGAAATGTGAATTGCTGCTTGAGGCATACAGGTTTTATAAAATGGTCCAAACAATCACTTACATAAAAACTACACAACAAAACAAGAGAGAAACTTCTTCCCTTCTCACTCCATATTGGTCAGTTCATACTTATCATACATGTCATTTTCTTCTCCTGGCTGAGTATCTGAGTGGTGCATTTCAATAAAAACAATGTAGATCATTGCTCCAAGTACACCTCCCAGCATAGGTGCAACTATAGGGACCCACCACCAATTATTTCCAGCCCTGTAAGACAAAAAATCAACAAGAATTATCATTATTTGTTACTCTGGTGAACAACCTACTTTATATTTGGTATAAGTATGGTGGTGTAACACCTGCTATACTGTAGACCTTTTTCTTTAGTCTCACATCTGTGAATGGATAACACCCCCTGCCTGTCCCACCCATGTTGTGATTGAAATGCTGGTAACAACTACCAGGCATGTTGGTCTATGTGCTGTATTTGCACCTTAGAAAATAAGGCCTCTTTACTGCATGTCTGTGTTGGGGGCAGGGCATGATTTCTCCCTTGTGGAAAATGGGCTGTGACTTCCAATGAAATGAGCAGGGACATTTATTGCACAGCAATCTTGACTGATGCTGTTGCCAGATGCTCATGAGTAGGCTTTCAGGAGTGATTAATGCAACAGTATGTTGCAAAAAGGGGTTCTCATCTGCATGGAAACTTGCAGGTTCAGGCCTGCAATAGTATATATGGTGTTCCTCTTGACAAGTATAATGGATTATACTTGGTTTTGAGTATATTTGCCTTAAGGAATGTAATAAAACATAGTGACTGTAAAGTGGATAATACTTGAGTAGAGTGGTCAAGACTCAAATTTCATGACATAGTGTCTTATCTCCGTTTAAAATGTGGGGTCTTTCAGTAAGAAGTAAATAAGTGTTCAGAAGTTTTATACACCTAAAACTGCATTTTTTTAGAATTGCTGTGTTCAGTAAAGAAGTCCAGCATATTGGCTCCACTGAAATGTTTACATTAACTTTGCACAATTACTAGTATTTAATTTTAAATGTGTAGATTTGTGAACATTTTAAAAGAAACAAGTCCAACGTGAACTGGTATTAAAAACCAAACAACAACAAAAAACCAACACAAAAAACACCCCTTCATACAGGAAGTCAGGGTTTGTAGAATTATTCTCCTTTTCCCCGAGGTCCCCATTCAGACAGCAAACTGAGTATTGGTTTCGGAGAACAAGCTTTCTTAACTGTGCTGGTGCATAAATGTGTTTTGTTTTGATAACGTGCTGTATTAATTGAATACATGAGTCTGCGGTGAGAATCCAGCCACCCCAATTTCATGCATATTGGAAATGGAGAAGTAATGTTTTTTCCCCAGAAATATAAAGGGATGAATTCATCTGTGAGAAGAACTTTATAGGAAGCTGCCAGGGGAATTTTTGACTGTAAGGGTAATTATTCAGCACTCAGCTGTATACATTTATGCAGAAGTAAACTTGTGGTTGTCTCACAACACAAGAATAGAACAGACCTAATCTCGCAGTGCCCTACTGATGATGTTTTTCCTTGTTCAAAACTGCCTTGGTTGGTATGTTTTGCCTTTGGACTTATTTAGATTTCGACCTGTGGATGTGAAGTAACTCCTAATATTGTTTTACTGAGTTAATAGATCTGTTTGAATCACTAATGTCCTTTGAGCCCCTGAATTTCTGGAACAAGTGTGGATTAGGGTTTTATCAAATTAATCGGCATAACAAAATAGGTATCAAGTACTTGCATGTATTCCTCCATGTGTGCCCACATGTGTATGTGGGCATATAACAAAGGAGTTCCTTGGCAGGTTTCCCTCTCTTGCTTGTTCCATGGACTGATATGTGTCTCCTTGGCTCTTGCCTGACCTTCTCCAGATCGTGGCCTGTATTTGCAGCAGCTGCTGTCAGCTGTGCTTTAGACACCCTCTGCTAACTTGATGGTTAAAGTCATTCTAGATGGTGATGCCAAAGCTGAAATGAGATCAGGACACAGCTGAGTTATGAGTTTCCATGACACTCAATCCTCCTTCATTGACACAGGAGCTGGAGCTCCTTGTGACAAGCACAGACGGCTTCACAGAAATACCCTTAATTCCCTTACACCCTAGCTTACAGCTTCACTGCCAAGTTCGCAGGAAAGCATATCCAGCTGTGACTTTGCCATCAGGTGTTTCTGCTGCTGGGCAGAGCAGGAGGGACCCGTCCGGAAGGGCAGGACGCTTGGGCACAGGCCTGGCAAGTGGCACTGTGGTTAACGGCAGAAATGCTGTATAAGCTGTGCGGAGTGGGAACTCTGGCCCCATTAGACTTGCAAACACATTTCTCACCTAGCCGACTGCTGTAACACTGAGAGCGTGCAGTTTGCTGTAAGAAGTGCAGGGATAATTCAGGCATTCGGCACTGTGGAAGGGTGTCTGGCTACTGTTCTGCCCTCCGGGAAGAACGCAAAGCATTTGGGGCCGCTTTGCCATCCAGATGCGTCTCCCGACCGTTTCCGCCGTGCGGTTTAGTGCGGGCCGCTCGTCCCCGGGCCCGGCGGCCACGAGGTGTCAGCGTTACCGCGCCGGCGGCTCC
>NW_010247120.1:0-4959 GCF_000690775.1 Eurypyga helias | reverse complement strand
TGGCAGGGGGTGGCACTGGTGGGCTCACAACCCAAACCATCATGTGATTTACATGCAAGACTCATAGCAGGTAAGCCCTGGTAAGCCAGACGGCCCCACAAGCTCACAGCCCTGTGTTTAACCAACGCTTCAGGTACTGCAGCACAATACACCAGCAGCACCCAGAGACATCGTGGCACACTGCTCACCTCTGCCCCGTGCCCCCCTGCAGCACGGCAAAAGCGCAGAAGACCCCGCGGGGGCAGCTATAAACAACAGAAGAACACGTTACACAGTGCCAACTGCACCCAGAAATAGTTTAAATTGTCAAAGAGCTGCTGCTAAAAAATACTTCCCGCACACAGCAATATCAGCACAGAGATTTCTGATTCCCAGAGCAGGACAAGGAAGGGGAGCAGGATCAGACTATCAAGGCACAGTTACAACGGAGATCTTGCATCACCCAGGATTCAGAGCACGCCACCCATACGATGTCAAGCACCGGAGCGTAAAGCTGGTGTTTTATCCTGCCCACACCGGGGCAACGAGCTTCCCACTGGCAAAGCATTTCTCAGAGTTGCAGGGACCACGAATAAATGTCACCTTTTGTCCTTAATGAGAAACAAAAGCAAAAATGTCAAGCTTCTGCCGAGATGGTTGCTAAACCACCCAGAAAATACCTCCAGCAGGACACCTTTTGTTGGGTTTGTTAGAACCAATACACGCTAAGAGTAACCGACACCACCAGTGTCGTCACCAACCGCACACACAGGGCCACGCCAACCATCAATCCGGTGACAGATCCGTAGGGTCTGGTCTGACTGAAGGTGTGAGAAGCATTTAATTACAACTCTTCCCTCTAGGAAGTTTTAAGTCCTACATTCCTGACAAAATCGAGAACGGGGAGAACCCAAAGCAAGACAGAAATGACCTACCTCCCGCCGACTGCCCCATGAGAGGGCTCTGACTTAAGGCTGCCCAAAGCCAAGGGCAACAGTAATAAAGTTCTTGAGCTACAGAGCGTTCAGTGTTCTCTTTAAAATTAACAAATCCTCCTTAATTGTGTTGGCTACCTGAAGGAACACAGCTCGGTTGCTAGAAGAGCCCAGCACACTCACAGCCCTGACCTGACCGCTCCTCTCCGCCCTTCTCCGAGCGTTGTAGCGGGCACCCAGCTCCCGCCAAACCAAGCTTTGCTTTTCCCCTTTGGGATACAGAAGCTCTGAGCTCTCGAGGTGGACTATTAGAGAAGGGATGGGAACCTGAACAGAGCAGCTGCGGCCCAGCGAATTCAGCGATACAATCTCTCCTGGGCTTCAGCCAGGGCAGGGTTTCACCCCTTGCTCAGAGAGGCCCGGTGGGCTGGGGGTGTTGGACACCTTACCTGCTGCCCAAGGGATCTCAAAGCAAACTCCAGATGGCAGCTGGAGGAAAACTGCTGGCTGTGGAATCCCCAGAGCTGAAAAGGAGCGTCCACTTTTATCACATCAGAGTTTGGCTGCCGAGATCTTGAGATACTGAACCGCAACCGTATACCTCCAGCTTTCAGCTGAAATCCAACTCCCACCACCCCCGTTCCGCAACTTTGCGGCCAAACAGCAGCTGGAAAAAGTGCAGAACTTGGAGAAAAAAAAAAAAGCCTAGTTTTGCTAATTGAAAGAAATGCTGCCAGCTTTATATTTAGTTGAGCCAACGTCTTCCCCTCCCCAGGTGCACTCCTGTCCTGGGCTTCGAGATAAACTCGGGTCCTTAATCAGAGCTTCCAGCGAGGCCAATCACAGACAGAAGGGGAAAGTTTGAGCTAAAAGCAAGGAAGAAGTACTCTGTGCAGTTTGTAGTTGGACAGCCGGCTCCAGCGTGACTCTTTTACCAAGCAACCGCAAGGTTACCGAGCTATCAAATGGGAAACACGCATCTCCGTCTCCAGGGTTTCCTCTGGAGCAAGCCGAACGTTATAGATTCCTAGAGCCAAATTGGATTTTGTGTTTGAGCCAAAACGTCCTTTAGAATACAGAAACACACAGGAAAAAGAAATAATTCTAGCTCTCTTAGGGATAGAGAGGGAATTGCCCATGGAAAGGGTCTGAAAAAAACCCGAGGATGGCACAAAGGAGCCTCCTGCAGCGGTCAGAACCCCTCCATGTCCCGCCTTACCTCACACAGCGCGCCGGATCGCCGACACGCAAGGTGGATGGGACACCAGAGTGCCTGCCCAAAGTTTTCAATGATTTTCAGCTCAGTACAGCTGTGAAAGAAAGAAGTCGCTTCCTCCTGCGGCCTGCCCGGGGTGTCCAGAGGCCCCAGCAGAAATCCTGAACCTGCACACACACAGAGCTCCCAAGAGGGATGTTTCCCAGCTCGGAGCAAAGCCCTGTGAGCTCTTTTAACAGTTAAAAAGACAGAAAACTCAGTGCCAATCTCTGGGATTTGGAACAACTCGGGCCTGAACCTAAAATCAGACAGTGTGAAAGTAAAAAAAGAAGGATCCCATTTCCTTCCTGGATGCCAAATTTCTTATTCTTCTACAGCAAGCAGCCAGCTCAGCACCTGTCTCGTTCCTCTCACAGCCCCAAATTTCTCAAATTTCCACTTGCAGCCAGGCTACTGAGAACAGACAATCATAAGTCACACAGAAGAGACACTATTTTTAATCAGTGCCATCATCATCTTTTTTTTTTTTAAATTCTACACCCAAAGTCAAAGAATCCCCCAACACCCTTCAACCAACCTTCTCCCACAGGAATATTCGCGTTCAGTAAGGGAATTTTAGGGGCAAAGCATGGAGAACACCGAAGGGGCAAGGAAAGCAGAAGGAAAAACAACAGGACACAAACCTGTTTCTAACAGAGGTGGAGGGGGAAAACAGGTAAGGGGACTCCTATTTGCCCCCAAAGCTAATTGTAATGACATCCTCATCGCCTTCCTCAACCGTGAGGAAGCGCGGTGATGCTCAAGGCTTGGAACAGAAATGTTAACCCAAAACAAGGTCGCATGAGCCTTCTGAGCAGCGGCGAAGTCAGCGTCCAGCAATTTGCTTCAAGACCGTCGGGCTCCTTTGCAGCCAGACAAAAACCATCTGACCCTCTCTGCTCCTGAACCAGTATCACTGCATCCTTTGTTTCCAGACGCTGAGCGGTGTCCCCCTTGAAGGGCTGCTCAACGGGAAAGCAGCAGTTTGCTTGGGATTCCCATCAGCAAAACCCGGGGCCTTGCTCACCGTCTGCTTTTTAAAGGTGACAACACGAGATTCTCTTGCCTTACGGCCTTGAAAGTCCGTGCTTATCCGTACTGTTGCTGTGTATTGTAAATAAACCAACTTCAGCACAGCTGCAGCCCGTAAATGATGTTTTTTGCGCTTCATCACCAGGTACAACACCAGGAATTTCCACTGTAAACACCTAACACCCACACCAAAACTGAAGCAGCAGCAAGACTTTGCTCACCTGCCAAACTCACGGCTTTTGACAGCCGGCATCGATTTGCAAATCCCCGTTCCCATTAAAACAAGACCAACTCCCCCGGCACGTGCCGTAAACCCAACTCAATTATTCACACCCACAGCCCACATCTCCCCGTGACGCCGGATCACTCAATAGCCGTTCAAGGGACGCGATGGTTGACGGGGGAGTCTCCACAACTCGGCTCCGACCCAACACCCAAAAGGCGTTTTGGGCTAGGGGACAAAGTCTCATTGACAATTTAATCTATTAGTAAAACCCGCTACTTCCCGCAGCCCCAAAACTCCAGTTCTGAAGGGAACTTCATGCTCTGCTTTCTGAATCAAGAGCGTCTCAGGGCTACTGCTTCTGCCCAGCGCAGAGAGAAGACAACAAAAGCAAGCCAACCCTATCCGCACGTAACAATCTGAAGACAACAAAAGCAAGCCAACCCCATCCAGCTACCGCACATAACGATTTGGTGAGCTATATTTGGCCCGACCAGGAACTGCACCGAGCTGCAGGTGCCCAAACCCTATTTGCAAATCCGTTTTCCTCCCGGTGGAACATCTTCTCAGCCTCCGACGTTAAACTTTAACCAAGCCGAACGCGGCCGCCGCAACCCTGTTCTCACCTCTCAAACTTGCATTTGCCCCATTCAATGTTTAGCAAAGAAAAGCCGGGGAGGAAGCACAGTCCTAAAGCAACAAGAGCAACCATTTCATCCCCCCCTTCAGCATCAAACCGCTCGCCAGCTAAGTCGGAACGGTACGGGACTCGCCGCACGGCGAACGCATCCAGAGTTTCCTCAGCGCACGCAGAGCCTGGGAATTGTTTAATAACGCAATAATTCCTCTCCTCCCCTGAGATTACCCAAGAGACATTTGCCAGCGACCTCGCCAGCCAACCTGAGCACCGGCGCGGCTCCGTCCTGAGTTAATAAACTGCTCACCCTTGTGGTTCGCCGGGGGGACGATGCGATGAACACATTTATTTCCAAGTTGCACAGATAATATGTAACTACCCGTGTCATCACCGTTTAGCCAGTTGTTGTTTTCTGGACGCCACGCAAATCGAACCGCAATATTAGGCGAAAAAAAACGCCACCGTGTCCCCAGGAGTAGATGTTTTTCTCTACGGGTGACAGCACCCACTCCTGAGCGGGGTTCTCCGTCCTGCCACGCAAACCCGAGCGGGGTAAAGCCACTGTCACCTTTCACGTGCCTCCTGTCCACCGACACGCTCGTCCACGCAGGGTTTTGGTTTTCAGTCCCGTCAAACCAGTTTACCTACCCCTCAAGTCTCTTCTAGCAGCTGGAACACAAGAAGAAACGAACGCGGCCGGGCAGAGCGAGGATGCAAAGCCCAGAGAGAGGGACGGCGGCTGCAGGGGCGAAGGCGGCGGTTCAAACGGGGGGTTTGGCGGCGGGAGGGGTGCTGGAGAGGAGCCGGCTGCTCGTTTCCAAGGGATCCGAGTTTCCTTTCCCCGAGCGTTTCCCGGCGTTGCTAGAGAGAACTGCCCAGCGGCGGCGGGAGGAGGCCG
>NW_010247119.1:16812-17776 GCF_000690775.1 Eurypyga helias | reverse complement strand
ATTCTATGATGGAACCACCGAGATGCAGCCCATCAGCCTGGCGGGAAGGCTGCAGCTTGCCGACGGCCGTCAAACAGCAGGAACAGGAATTCCTGGCAGCTGGTGTCTCCATGGGCGGAAGCGATTCTGGTTCAAACACTTCCTTTACCACTGATAACATGCTCCTACCACTTGCAATGCCAAAGCTTAACACATAAGGAGAGGATCTTCCATGCGCCATAATGCAGTCCTGTTCCAAAAGGGGTTTATTTTTAGAAGGCAGCTGCAGAAATGCAAACACAGAAAGACAGACACCGTGCTGTTTGAAGGGGTAGATCCGTGTCAAACGCAAGATTGCTGAAGTGAATTGTTCTGTCCTTTTACCAGCGGGCTTTTCAGGGAGCAAGGAACAGTATCTGGAAATCACAGAACTGATCAGCTCTCCATATTCCATTGCTAAAACCTACTCAACTGAAGGTAATTTCTTCATTCTGTTCAAGGGAGGAACAAAGACTTCATTTCTGGCAGGACATAAAGATATTTATGGAATACCTAATGACTATTTCTCCTGTTTATATTAATGGGAATCACTGGGATCATTTAGGCATTTTGGAGGCTAAACACGTGGTGGGCCCTTCTGCCTTAATGCAAGACCTGGAAGAGATGCTGAGGACTTCTAAATCCCGACTTCGGTGCTTAACTGAACACTGAGGTGCCCTGCATGAGTGCAAGCAACGTTTGCTTTGTATATTAATGAACTGATCCAATGTTAGACTAAAATAAATCTAGTATGCAGAACCTGGCTTTGCATCGTAAAATAAACAAAAAAAAAAGAAATCAATGATGCAGCCTTAAAAAAATAAATGCAGTATAAATTTGAGGTATTTTAGCAAAATACCAGTGGATTTCTGGCACTGATGCAATCTGTAAAGCTGATCCTGTAACTACAGCTTTGATAGCAACTACCTCTGCCTGGTAAACCAGC
>NW_010247119.1:6205-16798 GCF_000690775.1 Eurypyga helias | reverse complement strand
ATCCCTGCTGATGCAACGTGTGTTTTGCTGGCCAGCTGCAGATAAGGTTACAACATGCTGCTGTTGAGAGCAGTATAGCAGAACATTCCTGAAGAGAAGCAGCATCCCAAAACGCACCTAGATTTGTTAGCACAGTGCTAGGACATGAAGAGAACAGATCCTTTTTTATACAGCTCAGAAAGTTAATTTAAAACGATCTTATGAGGTGAAATGCCAAGATATTAATACCGATCGCACCATGAGACCATATTATAAGTGACATAGACGTTACAAAACAATCTGAAATTTGGCCAGGCTGTTAATAGACAGCATTACGCAATTCCTGACACAGCCAGATAATACTGCTTTTCTACCATGCAAATTTTTAACAGTGAATAGATTTTGAAAAGAGTTTACACCCACTACCCCTCAGATGCAACTTGGTAATTCGCTATTAGGTGCCAAGCTGTCACTTACAAGTCACTTCAGCCTACTGCTATTCTCTAGTCTACCTCCTTATCACAAAGGAGCCCCTTGATTAAAATGTATGAGCCCTACGTGAACCTATTTTTAAGGCTGTAAACTAATACTGCTGTTGTCTTAATAGCTTTCATTTATTTTGCCATTAATACTGGTCTTCTGCTAAACAAATACTGTAATCCCCCTCTCTTTCATATTCCAGGAGCAAAGCGCTGTTCTTAAAATAGTTCAAACAGCTCAGGGGCCTGACGAGGCTGGACAACCACTATTTCTTCCTGGGCTATCCTTCCCAGTTACTGCTTTTCAGCCAGCCCACTCCTCTGGTTACCACAGTGGGTGTCCTGCCAGTGCCAGAGAGCATCAGCTTGTGGAAAGTCCGCACCAGAACATGCCTCAGGTTTGTGAGCAGGAAGAAAATCTGTAAAGCATGTATTATCTGCTTTCCTTCTCCCTCTCAAACACAAAGATCTCAGCATATCAACCCTGCGAGTATGCCCTGCCATCCTTAAAACATTCCAAGGAACACTTAAACCCACAGAAGAACTATTTGTCTTCAAATTAATCAAATTAAAAAAAAATTATTTCTCTTCAAAACGGTTCAGGCATCAGTGCCCATGCAAAGGTTGCAATCTCTCTCTAGCTTGCACGGTGGGCTGAGTATCTCTGAATGACGGAAAGGAAAACTCAGAGGACGATGCAAAAATCATTGGTGTACAGAACCCTGCACAACACCTACTCCAACATAAAACCTCCCCCTGAAATGACTGAAAAATCAGTGGTGTCAACTCAGAAAATTACCAGGAGACAAAAAGCAGGGATGTAGATTAGACACACTGTTCCTATACACAGAAACCGAAAACAAAGACACCGAGCTCGCTCCCGTGTGTGTATCTGCCGAAGCACACGCATCCCTGCTCCTAGAACGGGCCGACCATGAATGACAGCAGGTACCAGCCCCGAGCAGTGCCCAGATTCCTTTTCAACAGGAATTGCACAGAGACAGAAAAAACAGATGCGTAATTCTGCTTGCAGAACCGTCAAGTGCGGAAACATGAAAGGCTGTAAATAATTCACTCTCTATTACAGGAAATATTTTACAAATGAAAAGGTTGTAACCTCTTTTTGCTACAAGGCTGGCAGATGCTGGAGGCATCCCTGCTTCGCTAAGCACGGAACAAGACGTGCCCTGTTTATGAGATGCTAGCAGTGATTCCCAGTCCTCAGCCCTCCCCGGTACAGCTGAATGACAAACGCTTCTGATGGACAGATCACACAGCTGTGAAGCCTCCGCGCTTCTAGAAAGGCAACTCAGGCTGACTAGCAGTTTCTTGTATTCTGATGACACAGCTGCAACGCACACACAGAGCTGAGATAACAGGAAGAGGACAGATAAATCTCAATTATTTATATTTACATAAATACGCTCCACAATTGTTCACAGATGCATACACAGGCTAAAAATATGCATGCAGTTATTAGGGATGACTCAGAAACGAATGTCTGATGCAGTCTTGAAGCAGTGACATCAGACCAATCCAGCGGAAATAAAATCAGCTCCAGCCTCAAAAGAGTGGCCACGTGGCTGAGGACAGATGCTGGCCCAGTACGCGGAAGGAATTCCGAATAAAGAGACCCTATTGCTCCAACACCTTGAAGTTTTGCGACAAACTAAACAAGCCTCAGCGGAGGTCCCTCTACCACCTCCCCCCCAGTTACTGACAGCCAAACACAATGATGCTCTGGATATGAATACATCCAAAACTCACCTGTATGTTGCCGAAGTCCACGTTTTCGTAATGGAAATGTGCGCACTCAGCCATCTTGGGGAAGTGACCCTTCGTGAAGGATAACCTGCAGCACACCAAAAGCCCACCGTCAGATGGATGCAGGTCGCCGACACCACGCTGGGCAGCGAGCACAGCCACAGAACGCAGCTACCGATACAAAATAATGACGACTCTCTCATCCTCAAGCCAAGGGAACGGAGGGGTTTGCTGATGTGATGCACCAAAACAGCGGAGAAAGGAACAGGGTGAGAAAGGAAAACTAAATCACAAAGTGGCTTTTAGCATTGCATCCTTAAAGACTGGCGTGGCGCTTCATCAACACCCAAGCCCACATCTTTCAGAAATGGTGCAGGGACAAGCCGCTCTACCCTTACAAATGCGTTTCTGCAGTGCAAATGAACAGCCTTACACGAGACACATAGGAAAGCAGAACTTTACCTGTGAAAGGCATCACAGCCCATCAGTCCCGGGTTGATGTATCTGAGGGTGCAGAACAAACGCTATTTATCCTTTGCTTTTTTTAAAATTCAAAAGCGAGGCGTAATTATTCCCAAGTGTCTCCAGCTACAGCGATGGCTGACGGGGAGATCCTCTGGCTCTGCAACATGCTCTTGCTTCTGCTGAAGCTATTATAGACTCCTATAGATATTTCTGGTGGTGAGCCAATGAGATTGTCATTATCTAGCTCTCTCTTCCCACGGGAATATAAGTGGGAAGTGAGATGCAGCATCTGGCTGCTGAGCACTAGAACAAAGAGCCCGTTCCCTTCCAGCATCAGAGCACTACAGAGGGGTGATCTGAACGCACAGATCAATCAATATTGGGGAGTTCTGGCCCCCGAGTCAGCATTCTTAGTGAAGTCAAGTAATATTGATTACTTTTGATCCCCTCTGCAGGTTAGGGGTTTGAAACCGTAGCTGCTGGCATAAGGAGCTGCTTTACATTCTCACAGAGAGAGCGAGCCCGCAGGAAAAAAATTAAATCTGGGAGTTCAGAGAAGAAAAAAATACACCTAAAAATTAAAAACTGTGCAAAACCTATTCAAGTGAAGAGATAGAGATGCAGAAGAGAAGAATGCAAAAAAAAAAGGAAAAGGGAAAAAATAGCAAATAAAAAAATATATCTGGCCACCCACTTGTCCTGGTTTAGCTTCCCAGAGCATAGGGAGACAGGGAAAATGATCCCATTTATATATTGCCTGGGCTTCTCTTCAGTCTGTTTGGTTGGTTTTTAATAAATGTTCTCCTTTTTTCCTAAAACTAATCAGTTTCAGGAGTAAGTCACAAAAATTTAAAAATACACTGAGGTTCTAAACTAACGAGCGTTGCTTCTAAGGCCAGGAACAAGCGAGACAGCCAACAAAACCTTTCATGCCCCCCCATTTTAGACTATATCAGCTATCATTTACTTTATTTCACATGGATTTTGGCTGCTCTGATGAAGTACTACCAAAAATTGTTGCCGAATGCCCTAGCTGTAACACAGCACAACAGCTAAAACCCAGGATATCAAAACTACAAGCCCAGAAAAGAGTGGAAAAAGAAAAGAACGCTGCTCTTACTTTTTCACATTCTTCACTTTCATGCTTGCTGTGCTGCCACAGGTCCGGAGCGGCAGCTCCCCTGGAATGTCAGGGATATCTGCACCTCTTGCCTGCAAAAGAAGGAGGAAGATAAAGCAAGGAACGTTAACATTTGAGTGCATGCTAGGGACTGCGCCTGCTCAGCAGCAGCCTGGGTACTTTCACATATATGCACACACAACGCTGAAATCTCCTGTGTGCTAGAAGCTGTACTTCTGCCTTTTTAACAAGGAAAACTGAACCTCAGGATCACAACCTGGTACGCGATTCTCTCTTGCTGAACCATGTTGCAGAGCCTTGATAATTCTTCATGATAGCTGCAAGATTCAGTATTTTATTCATTACTACTTCCGGTTTCTAAAGAAGAGATTTTTCAGAGGTAGGAGCCTCACATACATTCCTAAACTCCGTACTTAGACTCTTCATTAAGTACCTGATTTTCCAAATATCTGTGCACTCAGATTCAGGCAGAGGCACCAGAAGAAACTGGGTAGCTCATACAGTGCAAGACCAAGTCACTGAGGGAGCTGCTTGCATGTGGGAGGCGAGCTTTTAAAGATGTTTGAAGCTATTGGTGTAAGTGCATGAACATCTTAACATTCCTCAACTCCTGAAATTAATATACTTTAGAGTGGCCAGCACTCCAAACTCCCTCTTTCATTTGTTCTGTCATGCTTTCCCATGCCCTCCTTCCTCTAGCTGCTTTTCCATAAGCTCTGCTGGGACAGCGCTCACCATCACAGGGGACTCGAACACTGGGTACCGCAGGTTTCTCTTGCCGTGCTGCACCAGGCCCTGCGGTCTGGAGGAACGAGGGGGTTTAGGTGAGTTTTTTCTGAAAGGAGCAGTGCTCAAACAAGACCAACACAGGCTTCATCACACAGCAGGAGGAGAAAAATAGGGATCCTGATGTTGGCGAGAGGGGTCGTTAGTGAGAGCAGCTGAATGAGCTTTTTTCTGCTTTATACGCTGTGCTACAAAACATGAAAAATGTCCACAAGAGTCAGTGCTCAAGAAAGAGGAAGAGAGGCACTTCAGTATTCCCTCTCCTACAGGCCTGGAACAAAACCATAACCCATTTTCTAACGGCAGCACTAAAGAGACGAGCGCCCCGACCCAGCAAACCAGCAGCAGCGTTTCTAAGCTGGTCCACCAAGAGATCTCCAAACCGAGACCATCAGTCCCAGAGCTGTTACATCCAGCAGAATACAGTTGCCACGTGAAACACGGGACCAACTCAGTCCTTGCCCCCAGCACCGAGTCATAGAATCATAGAATCACAGAATGGTTTGGGTTGGAAGGGACCTTAAAGATCATCTAGTTCCAACCCCCCTGCCATGGGCAGGGACACCTTCCACTAGACCAGGGTGCTCCAAGCCACATCCAGCCTGGCCTTGAAGACATCCAGGGATGGAGCATCCACAACATCTCTGGGCAACCTGTTCCAGTGCCTCACCACCCTCTCCGGGAAGAATTTCTTCCTGATATCTAATCTAAACCTCCCTGATTTCAATTTGTACCTGTTACCCCTTGTCCTGTCACTACAGGCTCTTGTAAAAAGTCCTCTCCCAGCACCCTTGTAGCCCCTTCAGATACTGGAAAGCTGCAATGAGGGCTCCTCGGAGCCTCCTCTTCTCCAGGCTGAACAAGCCCAGTTCTCGCAGCCTTTCGTCATAGGAGAGGTGCTCCAGCCCTCTGATCATCTCCGTGGCCTCCTCTGGACTCGCTCCAAGTGGTCAATATCCTTCTGATGTTGAGGGCTCCACAGCTGGATGCAGCACTCCAGGTGGGGTCTCACCAGAGCAGAGTAGAGGGGCAGAATCCCCTCCCTCGCCCTGCTGGCCACACTTCTCCTGATCCAGCCCAGGATACGGTTGGCTTTCTGGGCTGCCAGCGCACACGGCCGGCTCATGTTCAGTTTTTCGTCCACCAGTACCCCAAGTCCTTCTCCTCAGGGCTGCTCTCTATAACTCCAAGCTGGCAGCCCACATTGTGAGCCCACAGTGAGGGAATCTTTCTTGTCCCCCTCCCTGAGCTCTCATTTGAGCTTGACGTGGGTCAGATTTACCTGTGCTTCACTGTACCCCAAGGAGCTGCAGCTAAGTCAGTCAAACCATGCACCGTGCCTGCGTTACGTAAGGAAGAGCAGCAGAGCTGGAGGGAGCAATCCATCTCGCTCAACCCCAGATGTGCGCGAGGGACGCAGCAACAGCCGCGCGACCTACCCGGGGCTGCTGCTTTTACAGACACCAGAGAGAAACAGGCGCGTCAGGGCCGGGTCACCTACTTCACACCACTAGATTAGGGCAAAAGCAGCCATGCTGCAGGGGTACCTGTTTCTCCCTTGATCCAGGAGCCCAGGATGACCCTAGCTCAGATGCAGAAGGCATCGTAGGCTGCTGCATCCATCCAACATCCCTGCAGCTTACACACAGGACTTGAGTGCCCGTTCCCTGAATCCTGTGATCTCCAGCCCTGCACTTGGAAAGGGAATGCTGCAGCTATTCCGAGTGAGCTCCCCGCTTCCAGCATTGCTGAATAAACCGGACACTCACTCTCCCAGTTGCACCATTCCCAGCCCTGAACATAAGCCATGCTTTAACTCCATCGTCCCGCCGCTGAACGGAACACGCACACCCACTCACTGAATTAAAACAAGGCCAATATTTATACCCTTAAACAAACATATCCTTGGCTGACTGACTCTTACCAAGCACAATTACTTCCGATGTAATAGGACACTTGAGAGTCTCATTGTGAATTTTAACATTAAGAAGATCATCCATTTATTAAACCTTACAGGTCTTTTACATAAGAAAATAGCTAATTACAGTAACAAATGTGCCATTCCTCTAAGCCGCTCCTAAGTAAAGCCGGATGTGCTTGCCATCACTTTCTAAGGAACAGAATTTCTGTAGGAAGAAAAATAATTTTTCTTCTCCATCAGCAGTAGAAGCTGGTGGGATATAAAAATGCATTAACAAACCTGACAGAAAAACGGGGGCTTCAAGGCAGTTTGCAGCAGTGGGTAGAGACTAGCCTGGAGCTGACTCAAAGCAGCGTAGGCAAAACTCACACCTCCAGGAGACTTAAAATGCCAGCATCTCTCTTTGAAATAGTTCTATTATCCTCTTCTCCCCAGTTATGTCCAAATCGTGCTGGAAGGAGGTAGCTGCCTCTCCCGTTTCCAATGGCATGTATCCATTTAAATGGACTACAATGAGATGCAATAAAGCAATTAACTTGGGTTGCTTTTCAAATTCGATTTAAGCTCTTTGGATGCTGCTGCAGAACAATCTCTCAGAAGTCTCTCAGTGGAGGGAAAAGGGCAGAACGGTGACCCTGTGCAAGCTAAAATCTTTAGTATGATGTACTAACACCAGAAGTAATTTGGTGAATAGATGAGCAAGAAGGAAACTCATTGTGATTTTAGAAACCATTATCACCCCAAAATCAACTGCAACTACTTTCCATTTAAACCAAAGACACATAGCTACATAAAGGCCTGCTTTATTCACCGCTACTCTGTACCTGGTTTGCTCCAAAACCTGGCATGCAACACATCACCCCAGATTACCCTCCCCACAAAATACAAACAAAACACCCCAAATGAGATTTGTCATCTTTTGTGCTTTTTGTCACAGTAATTTCATTTTAAAAGCCATTTTGAAACAGCTGAATTATTTACATCCGAAAATTATCTGGCTGGCATCACCACTGGCTCCACGCTTCCCCGTTTTCTGCGCGTCACCGTTCTGTGGAAACCTAGTAATTGCACAGCAAATCTGGTTATGCAAATTATTTACTGCAATTTTCACAGCTTCATGTCACTGCTGCATCAACCTGCTTTGGTCCAAACGTGAGCAAACAAATTGGGACACAATCTAAAGCACAGCCTATTGACTTTATCGCGATCCTCAGTCCTCTGACACATCCACATCACGTCTCCCCCTGCACTTACATATTGTCCTGACTGCTACTAACATGAGAACCTCAGTGTTTTGTAAGAGACACCTACATCGATCATCAGGCAGGGAGACCCCACTAACATGCTTGCTCTAAGCGATTTTGGGAGGATGTCCATCCATCTGTCCCACCCTCTGATGGACGGTCATCCCGCTCTTGAGCCACCACAGCCGTTGCTCGGTGGATGTACATCTACACCACTCATGCAATTTTCAAGTCTGGCTGCTACCTGGGAATCCAAGAGATCGGGGTGTCCAGATTTAAACATTCAAGTCTTAAATGTCTGGTCTTTATATTCCTAGACGTGATTTGGAAAACTTCAGCTTTGCGCTCTCTAGCGCACAAATCCTTCGTCATAAATAATTTATATCTAACAACTCCACTGCATAATATGAGAGGGTTTTCTCCTAAAAAGTCTCATTGCATTTATCAGAAAAAACATCAACCCATCTCCCTCACATCCAGAAATGTTACACATAAATTTGAAGAAAATAGTCTAGGACCACGATGTGATAAAGTTTCCACCTTGGTATCATGAAGAGGAGAATATTCAACACACGGTCCTCCTCCTACTGCCACAGACTTACCCTGGGATGCACAAAAGGGGTGAATCCCACCAAGCTCCAGGAATCCCATACCAGCTGAACTGGTTTTCCACAATACGACTATAAAGCCCCTGAGGAGGTCTCATACACAGGAACAGATACCACAAAGACTTGACAGGTCAGCACGTCCCCAGGGTGCTGACTTCAAGTGAGATTTCTGAAGGCAGAAATTTACCCTTCATCCAAGGTTAACACAAAGCAGGAATAACTGTTAGACAGGCAACAACATTTAAGCACCTGCCCACCATCGGTCTCTCACCAAAAGCTGTTTGGAGGGACCAGATCGCTCTGGACTCTTTCAGCACACGGCCTTGTTTCCAAAAGCAGCAGAGCCGATTCAAGATGCTAGCTGGTTTCCATGACAAGCCTTGAAAGAAAAAGATCACCTTGAAAGAAAAAGATGACCTTCAGTTCCCTTTGATTTTTCTTTTTTCTTTTTTTTTTGGGGGGGTGGGTGGGGAGAGCGGGAACCACAACAAAACCCCCCAGAGCTTTCAAAAAAACTAAACCAAGCTTTGTTACAGTTTTATTTCTTCAGTGAAGAACGGCAGGAAACAGGAATGTTGTTTCCATAAAAGTCATCACTCCACCACAACAAAACCCCCCAGAGCTTTTAAAAAAACTAAACCAAGCTTTGTTCCAGTTTTTCCTCAGTGAAGAACAGCAGGACACAGGAATGTTGTTTCCACAAAAGTCATCATTCTGTGGTAAGGACTTAACTCCAGCTTGAGGAGGGACACAGCTGGTACACAGAGTTTGAGACCCGAACCGGGTGCTTGTGCACAAGGACACCAACAGCTCTTCCGCATCTTGGGTACCAACCAGCTACACAAAGCTGGCTCGGCATCAACCTCTTTCCAGAGCTTGCCTTGAAAGGCAGAGAAACTGTCCTACAAACGTCCCCTGATCGCTGCGAGCTGAAGGACGATGGCTCCATTAGCACCGTCCTGCTCTTACCAGTTCCTGCCCAAGAATTAGCCTGAAGAGCAATGAAAGAAGAAATATGGTTCATCTCAGCTTCATACTCCACACACTAACACACTCCAGGGAGAGAAAGTGCTCTCTGCTCTTACTCTACATCTTCTAACAACTACCCTGGTTGCCCACAATAAATAAATCAACAAAGCAAAGGAAAAATGCTCTCACTAAACTGGAAGTCACCCTGCTAAACTACTACAAGTAACTCCAAAGGAAAGGCCCCAATTCTGCAGCATGTATCTGCCCAAGAACTATCTCTAAAAGGATTAAAATGTACCTGAGCACAGGAAGGCTGCAACTGGGTCACTCTTCTGCATGGAAGAAAGTGCAGTAATTGATGAAGATACAGCATGCACCCAAAAACTGTCAGAGGTACAGTGGCAATGTGATGGAAATGCGAGTATCTGCCAAGATCCTCACATCACCACTTTCCACTGATTCATTTAGTGGATGCAAATGAGTTTCCTAAGTATGTTCATACAGGATGTTTGTGTCACTTCAACACATTTCAGCTATTATTTTTCAGAACTGCCTAAGATAAGTGGACACATTTAAAATGAAGATGCAATTGCAACTGGTTTATGTACCCAGGTGTCCTGGTTTCAGTTGGGATAGAGTTAATTTTCTTCCTAAGAGCTGGCACAGCGCTGTGCTTTGGATTTGGTACGAAAACAGTGTTGATAACGCTGATGTTTTCAGTTGTTGCTACGTTATACTTTTCAGCTTCCCATGCTCTGCCAGTGAGGTGGTGTACAAGCAGCTGGGAGGGGGCACAGGCGGGACAGCTGACCCAGACTGGCCACAGGGATATTCCAGACCGTATAATGTCATGCTCAGGATATAAAATCGGAGTTTGTTGGGGGGCAGGAACTGCTCTCGGGGTCAGGTTATCGATCACTGGGACCAAAGGGATATTCCAGACCGTATAACATCATGCTGAGGATATAAAATCGGAGTTGGTCGGGGGGCAGGAACTGCTCTCAAGGTCAGGCTATCCATCACTGAGTGTGAGCAACTGTTGCATTGTGCATCACTTGGTTTTGTATACTCATCATCACCATCATTAATTATTTCCTCTTCCTTTGCTGTGCTATTAAACTGTTTTTATCTCAGCCCAAGGGGTTTTGTCCAACTCTCTCCCCCACATCCCCTGGGAAGCAGGGGGTGAGCGAGCAGCTGCGTGCTGCTTAGTTCATGGCTGGGGGGCAAACCAGAC
>NW_010247119.1:2256-6141 GCF_000690775.1 Eurypyga helias | reverse complement strand
GTTGTTGCTACGTTATACTTTTCAGCTTCCCATGCTCTGCCAGTGAGGTGGTGTACAAGCAGCTGGGAGGGGGCACAGCTGGGACAGCTGACCCAGACTGACCAAAGGGATATTCCAGACCGTATAACATCATGCTGAGGATATAAAATCGGAGTTGGTCGGGGGGCAGGAACTGCTCTCAAGGTCAGGCTATCCATCACTGAGTGTGAGCAACTGTTGCATTGTGCATCACTTGGTTTTGTATACTCATCATCACCATCATTAATTATTTCCTCTTCCTTTGCTGTGCTATTAAACTGTTTTTATCTCAGCCCAAGGGGTTTTGTCCAACTCTCTCCCCCACATCCCCTGGGAAGCAGGGGGTGAGCGAGCAGCTGCGTGCTGCTTAGTTGCTGGCTGGGGATAAACCACGACACCAGGTCTAACAATCTCACCTTAAACAAAAAGATCTGCCCATCAGACTACAGCAGCCTTACCAAAGAAGTAAACAACACAAATAAATGTCCCCCTCCAACTCTGCCATTTCCCAACTGACCACTTTAAGAATTCATAGCCGTGCTATTCAGGCTCTGATCAGCAGAGCGCAGCACTGGCACATTTAATAACCACCTAGAGCGTCTGCAGAGCTGCAAACCAAGGACAAGCTCCTGTTCACATTCCCCAGAGGCTTTGTACCCACCTGTATTTGCAGAAGCTGCCTCCACACCCTCCCTCAGAAGGGAACAAGGCATCAAATAAACTCTACGGTTGAGAGCGCAAGGGGCTGGCACTCTCCGATTGCAGCAACCCAAGCCACAGGGCGCAAGGAAACAGCTTTGGGATCACAGAAAAGCACAAGGATGTTTTTCACAATAAAAAACTTAAACCTTTAAAATTTTATACAAGTTTTTGAGTTTTATTTTTACCTGAAGTCGGCACTTAGCTCCTTACCTAGTGCAAATTTCCTGACCCCTGTGGCAAAGATAAAAGAAAACATCCCTTCCAGGGTGCCAAAGGACTTGTGGCTAATGTGCCAGCATAGCTCAAGGCCAGGATGGCTGGAGTAATTAGAGATAGGACTGATTTTTTAATTTAGCTCTGAGTTTGGGCATTGTGGTACATGGAGAAACTGCTACCCAGCCAGAGATGCCTTTAAAATCTCATGGTAAAGGAGAAACAGGATAGAGGAAAGCGAGTGGAAAATCGGCAAGTGCTTGCAGTAGGGAAACTCTGAATACTGGCTATGCACATCCCTAATCCCGTGTCTAAGAAATCTGCATTTAATAAAGAAGATACTTTAACGTGCATCATTTTCTGAGTTTAGGACGTTAATTCCATTTTCCACATTCCCTGTCAATGCTGAATTGTTCTGGCCAGTACTTACTGCATGGCATGGTTAACAGCGAATTCTTCCCTTTCTAAAGACCACACAGGATGTGTTTTTTCTACTCCCAGCTTCTCCCCTCCAAAGGGGGGGTGGATAAGAAAAAAAACTTTTAAGCACTGCCATGAGCTGGCAAGCTAAGGGAAACCTCTCATTCCTTGAGACTTAGCATTATGGAGCAGTTAGCCCAAAGGATACATTTACCATAGTTTAAAGGATCAGCCTGGAATGAATGAAGAACTAATTCTTAACTATTCATCCGCTGCATTTTCAAATACAGTTCACTAACTCACAGATAAACAGGGAAAGCCATGGTGAAACAACTAATCTGGTAACAGAGTGAGCAGCTTGGCAGCTGTACGAACCTACTTTGGCAGTATTACTGTCACTCTGACCAAAACTCGGGTTGATTTTATGTCGTGACAAGGTTTCCTAAGTGAGGCCTAAAGAGATGAATGGACTTGCACCGATTCTCTGCAGATGAATCAAGTGCACCCAAGGTCCAGCAAAACTGTCCCAAACTCGTATTTTCTTTCATAGCTGTAATTTGGTTTAGAGACAACAGTGGATGCACCACGCAAAAATGACGGTTCAGCTGCCGAGGACTAGACTGGCAGGAGAACCGCCCGTCAGCACCGAGTTTGGATCTGACACTGCTGTAGGGAGCAGCGGTGACATTGCCTTATTACCATTCACAAAGATCTCGGCCCAGGGAGCTGCGGCGGTACAGTACGGAGCCTCACATAATGGGACGCTGGCTAAGGAATGTACTTTCTTTAAGAACAAAAATCCCACATACAATAAGCGTGGGAAAGGCAGCCAGGGTTAGAGCCCTTCTTCTGTTCAGCCTACAAAATACATTTGAGAAAAAAGCCCTAGAAAATAGAACATCCAATGGGCACAATACTTCCATCGCAGCTCCTTGTTGGCTAAAAATATAAAGACCCCCAAAATCCCAGACCCCGCACGATGCACGGTTTCTACAGTCTAGTGTTTCACAGAGGGGGCCCTAATCACGGCTGAGTTATAAAAGGACAAGTGGAACTTTGGGTTGTTATGGTAGAAAGCAATTTCTCATCACACAAAAATCTAGAGAGATGAATTCAGCCTGAAACAAGTAAGTACCACCCCGGTAAGTCCCCTGCCCATATGCTGTGATTATGCTAATAATAATATGTTATGGGTATAAATCGGCTTAGAAACTGAAGAATTTCCCCAATGCTGCAGAAGTAAGATGGGGAAGGTGGAAAAAACAGCAGCCGGGCATTTAACCCCAATACCTGAGCCAGTCGAGTTAACATGAATTCGTATATATGCACGTAAAGCCAACCTGGACTCAGCTTTTGGTTTATGACTAGACTGTTTCCAATGGCATAAAGGACAGCACTGGTACATGATACACTCATTTTCCAAACCCTTATAACAGCACAGTAACATGAAGAATGTGTCTACTCGTAACATGCAATTTGTATCCTAAGTTGTCCATTATCTCCTGAACAGCAGAATAAAAGGGGCCAGTTCATTAACCTTGTCGAAGGGTTATCCCGGAAAGCTCGGGCTGTGATCACACACCCTGTTCTGGCTGAGCCTCGGAAGCAGCCTCCAGCTGCCGGTCACAGTAAAGTGGCAGGACTCCTGAGAGCACAGTCCCACCACAGCCTGGCTTGGAGAGGGAAAAGCCAATTTTCCAAACTCCCACCCCAATCCTTCAGCCCCAAGCTACTCTCTCCTACTTCCTCCCACTGCAGCTGTTTCAGTGGGCTGCAAGTCCCTGGAACAATCCAGATTAAAAAGGAAGAGGAAAGCCAAACTTCTTTTGGGGGATTATTTGTAAATGGGATTCACTTCCCAACTCTTCATCACAGAAGCTGTCTCACCGTAACTGCCGACACAGTCCTCTGGAGCACGGGAGGTGGGAAGGAGCAAACAAAACTGCTGAAAGCAGATGTCTACAGCAGAGAAGCCTGGTGTGCTCTGAACCCTCTGAAGACCACTTCCCGTCCCCATGGACAGCACAGCGTCGACAAACTTCCCGATACATCACAGCAGTGATTTTCAGCCTGAGACGTGCAAACCAAATCCAACAGCCGCTCGCACGTCCTCGCACAATCAGCTCACAGCCACGAGCCCACGGATCTGACGCTGGCAAGGAAAATTAACTGAAGGAGACACACCAGCTTCTAGGGTGAGAAACAAATTCAAGCCCTACTTGATGGAAAAAGCCCTGGCAGCAAGGCCCTACAGCATCCGCGGCAAACCGTCGTGGAACAGCCCTAAAGCAGAGATGAAGCATTAGGACAACTAGTGCGAAAAAACTGGCGTTTGCAGTGAGAATCACCCGTGCCCACGGGATGTGACCAAACACTAACGTCACACAGACCTACAGTGGCACAGCCATGACCAAGAGAAGCGCAGCAGGGCAGCACTTCACGGAATGATCTCAGTAACAAAAGATAATCACACTACTACGAACATTTCCAGAGAATAATTCATCGCCTTCTAGTTAAGAAGGTTGAAAAACA
>NW_010247119.1:809-2230 GCF_000690775.1 Eurypyga helias | reverse complement strand
AGCAGGACAATATATACTCTGACACGTCTTGTTTGTCTCCTGGGGTGAACTTGGGGGCGGGGAATGGAAGGGGATGGATGAGCAATCTATCGACAACCCTACAAAACTGTCTGTCTTTTTATCCATTGTGGACACCAAGAAGGAATGAATATTGATTTTAAAAAACCCAACACACTTGTGAGTGACTGCTTCCCCTTCATGGATGTGCCATCCTGGTTTTAAACAGCCGGGGCTAGGGAAAAGTGACCCACAGATAAACACATCCTAAGTTCTATCTCCCGAGTACGTTCCAAACATTCCTTGTGCAGCAGCCAAACGTGTAAAAAGGGATCCCCTTTGGAAGAGGGTGGGAGGAAGGGAGGCGGAAGGTTGCAGCAATGTAACTCCATCTTCAGAGCTGGTCCCGCAGTGCCCCTCAGCACTTCCAGAGGGGAACAGCCCGGGCTAGCCAGCAGCACAGCCCGCACCAACCATCACAGCAGCCTCACCGCGCTGTCACCAACAGGGCTGGGCCCAACCCACCGTCACATGGGTGACAGCTGTAGAAGGTATTGGGGTACGAAATGCTCTGAAATGGAACCTAAAATTCTGTTACCTAAACCCCTGGAAATTTGGGCTGGTTACTCATGGACTAAGCAAAGCCAGCCTTCCTTGCCACACATTCCTATGGATACCACATGCCACTGAGCCTGGTGGTTTACTCACGGGATGAGAAACAGGGGCACTCGGACTCCCTAATGCCCTAGTAAACCCAGGCTTAAGTGCCTAGCATACATTAACGCATGTTAATGCCTACCTACACTTATGTAATTTGGCAGAGGGCTACTGGGAGCATTCAAGAAATTAGCCATTGCACTCCAGTGCCATCTTTATCTTTTTAATTGCTGTTATCCTCTACAACCATAAAAGAATAAACACTAGCGGTGATGTGTAAATACATGACCCAAACATTTCACTTAGCCAGACACCATAATTACTGATGCGTGCAGCAGAGTCACTTTGAACTAGGCAGATCCGCAAAATCGGGGCGCGTTAAAACCGGTGATCACGGCGACCTAAACTTCCCTGACCCAGCCTTGGCAAATTCCAAATTCTTCCTTCTTTGTTTAATATTGCATAAACACACAGATTTTGAAACAGAAATTTAGGAAATGGAATTTCGGTTCTCTGGGATCAACACTGTACTGCGAGACTGCATACACTGCAAAGAAAGTAAATGTACCCAGAAGCGATCGCTTCTATAGCATCGCCAACGAAGATTAAATGACTGCTATAAATTAATACCCACTGCCAAAAATACGGTATCCATTCTGGTTTAATTAAACTCATTTAATTGGCAAACCCAAATGGAAGCCAATGTGCCAATTAAGCGATTGTCCCAATTTTCAAAGATTCTCAGGGACAAGCTTCGGGAGTTAGCC
>NW_010247119.1:0-793 GCF_000690775.1 Eurypyga helias | reverse complement strand
CGCTCTGAGCGAGAGGGAGCGAAAGAACCACACACAACAGCATATACCTTGCCAAAAGCTTAACAAGGGGAAATACCCCTTGATTCATGCAGCAATAACAAGAAAAACAAGTCACGTGAATGCAAACTGAAATATAAGTTAGTGGTGCAATGCCAGAGCAGAACTGTTTGGACCAAAATATTACTACAGCCTGATGAGTGCTCGGTTTGTCTCATCAATGCCTCTATTGTCCATGCTACCTGAAATCCCTTTTCTGTCCCATCATTATCCTTGTTATGAATGGCGCCTGTGACCTACCCGCTACACAGGCTAAGCTGCAGCAATTCGGATAAAAACGCTGGGTAGAGGAGGGCGACTTGATTTTCTCCCAGATCACCAGAAGACTTACGAACCCAGGCACGTCGAGAGCCCTCATCAGCACAGATCTGACCTCCCAGAGAGAATCTCCATCCCTTATTGGATGTGGAGGGAAACACCGTGACAAAGGACGAGGAAAAGGCTGAGGTGCTGTCAGGCTGTAAAAGCCAGACCAGTTACCAGCCCCCGGAGCTGGAAGACAGGGATGGAGAGCAGGATAAACCCCTCATAACCCAGGAGGAAGCAATTAATGACCTACTGTGCCACCTGGACCCTCCCAAGTCCATGGGGCCCGACAGGATTCACCCGCGGGTGCTGAGGGAGTTGGCAAAGGAGCTCGCCAAGCCGCTCTCCAGCATTCCCAGCAGTCCTGGTTAACAGGGGAGGCCCTGGAAGACTGGAGACTCAGTAGTGTGACACCCACCTGCGAGAAGGG
>NW_010247118.1:680-962 GCF_000690775.1 Eurypyga helias | reverse complement strand
CCCCACCCCCAATTTATCTACTGAACATGATGCCTTAATCCATGGAATGTCCCTTCAGGCAGCTTGTTCAGCCATCGGGGCTGTATCCGTCTTCTTTAGGGAAGAAGCCGAGGGACACGGTATGAGAAACTGGAAAAACCCCCTTGGCTTACTGTAACCATTGCTTGGCAACAACTAGAACATCGGCACGTTGCCAACGTTCTCCCTACAACCGAAACGCAGCCTCATCCCTGCCATCGGGAGGAAAATTAACCCTATCCCAATGGAAACCAGCACAGTCCG
>NW_010247118.1:0-644 GCF_000690775.1 Eurypyga helias | reverse complement strand
CGGCCTGGTGCGGGAGGGGGGGAGGTGTGTGGCCGGGGTCCCAGCCAGGGTGGGCTACCCACGGGCTTTGCTCCGGCCATCCCGCAGCGCCTCGATCTTGGGCGCCAGCTCCCCGAAGGTGGGTCTGGTGCTGGGGGCGAAGGCCCAGCAGCTCAGCATCAGCGTGTAGACCTGGGGACAAGTGATGGGGAGCGGGGTGACCCTCCAGGACACCCCCACCGTCCCCTGGGACCCCCACCAGCCTGGGCAGGGCTCTCACCTCCACGGGGCAGCCGGCTGGTGCCGGGAGACGCCGGTTGTCCTTCAGGAGCTCCAGCAAGTGGCAGATGATCTGTGCCATCTTCTTGGTGTCCATCATGCGGAGGAACTCCTACGGGGACGGCCGTCAGCACGGGGCCACCGTGCCCAGACCCAGGGGGGGTCATCCCAAAGGTATTGGGTCTGGGGTGAGGGCAGGGGGACCCCAGCCCTAGGGGAGAGGGGACCTGACCTCTGAGGGGCTCTTGCTCTTGTTGCTGTAGGTGAAGAGCTCGTAGAGGAGGACCCCGAAGCTCCAAATATCGGATGCCCGGGAGAAGATGTTGTCTGCCAGCGACTCCGGCGCGTACCTGCCGGCGGGGGGGGGGCGGGCAACCGGCTCCGGC
>NW_010247117.1:15306-30076 GCF_000690775.1 Eurypyga helias | reverse complement strand
AAACTGTATAAAAGATTTTTAAAATTAGAAACTCTGAATTTCTTGAGGCATACTGCCAAGCCTCCTTTTGCCTGTGAGAGCCCTTGGATCAGACCCTTTGACGGGATGAACTGAGCCTGACCACAGCTACTCACGGTTGGAGCAGCCCACAGAGGATGATTTACCTAATTGAAGCAGCTCCTTAAGGTACTTAAAATGAGATGGGATGAGCCTGGGCACAAGTCCCTGGCAAATGTCCACCCCTCAGAAGCAGTGAACAAGCTTTATCCAGCCAGCAGCCCCTCTACCAGGAGTGAGGGTGATGAGTTCAGGGGGCAAGTGGGCTCTTTTCCGTCGCATGTGGCAGGCGATGTTTACGCTAGCAGGTGCCCCTCAATGTGTCTATAATAACACAAAAACGCAGTGAAAGGGAAGATGAGTAAGCTCTGCTTTGCTGTTGCAGACTAAGGCATTTCAGGATTTAATTATACTACAGGTATATAAATTCCGGAAACATGTTAATGCTCCCGTGATTAAAATTATAGAGGGCCTAATTGAAAAAGCATAAACCGAATTGAAGAATTCCTAATTATAGTTTGCTTTGAGGTGTTAATTTCCTCCATAATGAATGCATAATTTCTTGGAACTAGAAAAGGGGGTTGCTGCACCAGTGCGTGGGCTGCAGATGGAATGAAGGGATTATCATAAATGCAGCCAGACAATTCGGAAGAATAAACCTCTGCAGCCATGATGCTATTCTGCCTCTCTATAATTTCAGTTCTCCTTGCGCAGCGCTTTTCCAAAAGGCAGAGCTAGGAGAGGGTGAGGGTTTTGCTTACTGTGCAAATGGAAGGGGAAATAGGACTGGTTTATTTAAAAGTAGTCATGGTGCAAAAGGGGAAGGACAGGAGACAGGCAGAGCACGCAGTATTTTTGGTGGCAAGGTCAAACAGCGAAACGGAAAAGGAGGCAATGCTGCCTTCCCCCAACGCCCACCTTGACGGATCCCCAAGTAGCTCCAGGAGCTGATGTGGGTGTGGGTTGATTTTTTCTGCCAAAGGATACACCCTGCATTTCATGTCTTCTCTTGCATCAAAACCATGGTTTGCTCTGAAAGGAGTTGGTGAGGAACAGGATTACCAGATACAACTTCTCGATGTTTAAATCTGCCCCATTCCCGCGGTGGTGGAGGGAAGAGGTGTTGGCAGGTGATGGCAGAGCAGCAGTGAATGGATGCAGAGGACTTGCCCTTGGGACGTTCCTTCTCCCTTGTCTCCATCCTCAATTTTCCTTTGTTCTGGGACGGGAGACACTGTAGTAAAGGCACCTCTTGCGACCTTTCCCTCGTGTCAGAAGCATGATCACTTTGCCCTTTCTGAAAAGCACAAGGTGTCCAGAAAATGTGGAGAGAAACTGGCTGATCCTTCTGCAGCGTGAGGTGCTGAACACCTGTATTATCCATACCCAGGAAAGCTCAGCTTGTCTGTCGCACACTGATGGTCTAACTGTGAGTAGTCTGTTATCCCACCGTATGGGCCACGTCTAGGAATGAAGTTTCTCCTGAGGCTGGCAACAGAGCAGGTTCCCTCTCCATGTCTTGTGTTTTTCTCAACCTTTTAGTTTTTAAAAGAAACCACACAGGAAAACAGCAAAAATAGTTTTCTAATTTTCTGTCTTAAAAAAGACATCAGGTTCTTATGTGTGGGTTTTCCCTCCACAATCTGGTAGCTATGGTTGTGGAAAAGGGGGAGAAAGCTTTGAAATACAAATTATTATTTCTGCATCCAAATGAACCCAATTTCGGGGAAGCCATTGGAAACACCCAAGTTAATTGTGACTAAGAATATGTGCAAATATGCCCATCCCCTATTCCAAGGCATGGCTGTGATGAAGGATATGGCAGAAAGTAGTGGCCAGTCCCAGGAAGGGCTCTCCTCATCCTACAACTTGCTCAAGATCCACTTTGGCTTTTCTTGTCCTTGAAACTTCCTTCTGGTCTTAAACCAGCGATTACTGAGGATGACGACAAGACCTCAGTCGGCGAAGCCTGTGTAATGCTAAGTGACATTAACAAAAAAGGGGTTGGTTTTTTTGTAGATCAAACAGATGGCAGGTGGCTCAGGAGGGAAAAACCACCTCCAAAGCCACTAACATTAGCTCCTGTTGCAGCGAAAGCTGTATCTGTCTGCACTCATTATCTTTAATCTGCCAGAACAAAATAACATTGAACTGGAGAGATAGGGACTGGGCCTGTTCCACTGGGGAACAGCAGCTATTATGTCTAATCTGTGTTGCAAGCCAGGTCAGGCTTATGGAGATGGTTGAGATAATGGAATACAGAGCTTTGAAATGCCCTCTGGTTCTTTCTTTTTTTCTTTCTTTTTTAATTTTTTTATTTCCAAGAAGATTAAACAGAGAATGTAAAGCATTTAAAAGCATGATGCACATACAGTACCAGTAATAGATGCAGTAGCAGTGGTCTGGGGACAGAAAGGAGGCAATATTGTGAGTATGGATAGCATCTTTTCTTAGGCCAAATGATACATCTGGGAAAAATGGGCTTTTAAGCACACAAATCCTTCTTTTTGGTCGGTAAATACTGGCTGTCAATACAGTTGTCTTTTTGACAGCTACGTACGTTTTACGCGCGTTACTGCGTTTCTGTTTGCTGTGCGCAGGCGCTGCAGCGGCGGTGGGACTTGCTCGGAATGGTAGGGGAATAATTGCATTTCTGGATTTCTTTCAGTAGCTGCCCTTCCTTGGAAAGGCACGGTCACTAGTCACTCAGAGATGACGAGCGGTGAGTGGGACCGTCTGAGGTTGGAAGCACCGATTTTGATGTGTGTGATTGTGTGTACATGCACACGTATGTGCAAACAGAGGTATTCGGCTGCACGCATGTGCATGCAGCTGTTCTTTTAGACCATCACTGCACCTGCCTGTCGGCACGGCGTTGTTACTGGTGTTTGTGGTGCTTTCACAAGCCCTTGTGTCCTTTGGGTGGTGCAGTTTCAAGGACGAGGGTCTCCAGAACACCTCTCTTTCCCAGCGCTGTCTGCTCCTCCTTCATCTCAGCAGGTCACCTCTCAAGAGATGCCCAGGAGTGGCTTTTTTATTTGTATTTTTTCCCATTTCAGAAGACTTTGTAGGTTTAGGATGTGTTCAGGCTGGAAACTCCAGACTCCATTTGACAGACCATGGGGTGGTGGGTGGAAGGAAGAATATTGGACAAGAATGTGGGGGTTTGTTTACATACAGCTGACACTGTGTGATCCTGGGCAAGTCACCCATCGCGTTTTCTACGTGCCACTCTTTTTACACCTGCACTGGTGGGGTCATCATTTCTTGTACCTCAGGCGTCCGTCAGGGGAGAATCTACCCACCTCAGGCCTGCAGCCATGTGACATTACATTTGGCACCACATTATCACTTTTTACCTACGTGCCACTCTTTTTACACCTGCAGTGGTGGGGTCATCATTTCTTGTGCCTCAGGCGTCTGTCGGGAGAATTCTACCCACCTCAGGCCTGCGGCCATGTGACATTACATTTGACACCACATTATCACTGATTTTTACAAAAAAAATCCCCAAACCCAAAAAGCACAGGCATCGCCAACAAGACGAAAACAAACAACCCCCCAAAAATCAACAAAAACCCCCAGCTACTTTCTAATAGACCTTTTTTTTTCATTTTTTAGTCAGTTGTGGGAATTTTATGTGATGCTGCTTTATGACTGCAAAGAAATTTCAGACAAAGTATTGTAGCCAAAGATAGAACTTGACACAGTGGTGCTGGCAGGATGCTTCTATACAAATATAAATCTTTTCTTTGGTTTTGCTTTTTTTTTTTCTTTTATGCTTGACACAGTGCACAATTCCTTAAATGGATAGCGCTGCCTGTCCTCACGTGTCCCTGTACTGACTGGGGACAGTGTGGGACCGTATCTCTTCTCTGTACAGGCAGCATGCAGTCTTCAAACGTTCTTACTTTTTCTAGAGCCCATTTCAATCACTATAGAAATTTAACAAAGCTTGAAATTTTAGCGATAAAAGAATGCCCATGTGAAAACTGACTCCGAATAGTGTTATCCAAGTGTGAAATCGCTGCCCTTTGTCTCATGAATTCCAGGGTACAACACGCCTTGGTAGTAAATCGAGACTACTGAACTGAATGTGAGAGTCGAAGAAAATGTGGAGAGGCTCTTTTATCAGCCTTCTTGATTAAATGGATTACAGATTACTGGCTCGATCTCAGCAGGTTTTTTCATAGCAATGGCAGCAATTACCAGCTCTTCTTCCTATGCCATTTTTACAAATTTGGCTGAATTTGGATATTCTGTTGGTATTCTTCAACTTCAGTGAATGTAGTAGAAGAGTTGTTTCATTTAAATGCATGCTAAAAGAACACACAAAAATAACTTCAAAATGAAGGATCTGTTGTAAATAACTTCACAATATGAGAGGCTATTTCCTTGAGTAGCATCACTATTATAAGCTTTATTTTTATGAATGCCTTGCAGATGCGAACAATCTGATTTCTTTTAATGATTATATTGATGACAGTGCAGCCTGATATTCATAATGGGCTAGTTGCTGAATCTTTGAAATAGCCAAGCATATTCCAGAAGGTGACATTGCAGAGCAATCTCTCTTTTTCCTATTTTCTACATAAAAATGTTTATTGAAGGCTAACCTTAACTTCAGCATATTGGATTCTGCATGGAGCTGTTCCAAAGCGTAATGGCAGTATTAGCAATCTTTAATTGATTTTAATGGGTTTCGAATCAGTTCTTAAATAGACAGAAAATTGCAGAACTGTGCACAGGGTCCTGTATGTACATCCTAGGTGGCTGTGAAGCTCGGTTCATTATGTTTTGTAGATTAGTTTCAGAGCTTCTGATTAAAGGTGTTATTGAAGATATTACGGGTGACATTTTAGAACATGTGAAGTAGGTAACTCAATTCTCAGCAACATATTGCCACTTGTTTAAGCCCAGAAAACTTTGTTAACTTGGAAACTGTGGATTCTGAATGCCTGAATGTTTGGGTACAGGAGTGCAGGAGGAGCCTGGTGAGGGATTGCTCACCATCGTGGCCAGAGGGACACGGCGCTCGAGTGCCGCGTGTGCTCAGGACAGCGAGCTCAGCTCAGGCTTTATGGCAGTTATCCATCCGGTTCTTGTGCAGTTTAGTAGAAAATTACTTATGATATAGAAATCTTTTTTAGAGTTTAGTGGGTTTTGGTTTAGTTTGTTACAAAATCCCTTCTGTGTGCGTTCTTGGGAGGCCTGGAGGCACACTGTAAGAAGGATCCATCAACTGTTTAATGTCACTGTTTTTTTTTAGAGTAAGCTCTATAGATTGCTGGTAGATTTTTATAGGATATTTCTAGCTTCCATCCCTATCATACTTCCTCAGATTTCCCATTATTTTGTATCTTATTGCCTAAGTGGCAGAATTCAGTTTTTTTGTTTAGGTACCTTAAAGAAAAAGAAAATAAAGATGTTGAAGCTAGTCTTCTGTCCTGGTTTGCACCACTGAAATCAACTTGGCCATAAAACAAGCATATGCACATTCAGTAGCTAATCTGAATTCTAAATGTGTGTGTCAGGCAACACATCAAACCCTCTCCCATCCCAGTATCCTGGGAGATGGCTTCACGCTGTCAGAAAAAAAGGCAATGAACCTTCATGGACACAAATATATTTAAATACAAATATATTTAAATTGGCTCAGCCAAATTTAACGGGGTCATGAGTTCAATGGAAAACTAGATGATAAAAAAGCTCGCGTTAAGTGTGTGTAGTCTGGATTCTGTGACTTAGACGTTAACTTGAAAAATGTATTCTTCAAAATAAAAAGGCTGGCTGGTATGAGGACTGCCATGTTTAAATAACACCCAGGGAAACTGGTCTGGGGGTGCATTCCCAGTGGGCAGGCCTGCTGTTTGAGGGCAGAAGCTATATCTGATTGCTGTAGTGGGTTACGGAGCTCTGCAGTAGGGCATCAGCACTCGGCATTTCAGGTCTGTGTGTGATGCTGGCCACAGGCATGAACCAGTATTCTGAGAATGCTCTTATGGTCTTAAGAGCGTGCTTCTTAAAAACATGTGTGTTGTAAATAAGAGAAAAGAAACTGAGTTGGTTGTTGGTGTCTCTAATTATTGTACCTTTGACTGTGCTCGTATGCACCCGATGCCTTTAATTCACCTCTGTGCAGCATTAACTCTCATGGATTGGTCAGGCAGTATTTGGGTTTGATTTTCATGCTTTTGGATAGCCTTGTCAGAAGTGCTGAATCTGTTAATTCCAGAGAATAGGTGCAACAATGAAAGTTCAATGCCCAGCTCCATGTAGGCTGCTACATCCCACATGGCTTCAGTCTGAGAGCACACAGCTCTTAGAAGATGCACTCCTCCATCCTTACTTTGCCCTTTTTGTCTTTCATTCTTCGAATTAAAATAACTATTAGTAAGGAAACCCTTATTAATAGTTATTAAACCTTCTACCCTTTGGTAATATCTTATTTCCTGTAGCCTATGAAACAGTTATTCTGCAACCAATGTGTTCTTTTGAGCTAGAAATGGGAAGTTTCTCTCCTCTGTAGGGTGAACTGCAAAACCTGCTCACAGTAATCTGCTAAAAATTGCACTGCATGATCAGGTTGTACTAATTATCATTTATTTTTGTTCCCCATGAGAAAATATTATTGGAAATAATATATGGCTGATAATATATTTATGTGTTAAAGATTAAAATTAAATGAAAATATATGAAATCTTTATATGATTCATTTAAGAAAATTTAGTACCAAAATTGGTCCAGAGGGAGTACTGAGCTACAGAACCATTGTTTTTTTCAAGGTTTAATATGTCAGGTGAAGGGATTGCTGTGAGGTTACAAAGGAATTACATTCTTTTTCACACCCTACCATTATCAGGGGTATAGTGAAGATTTCACCTGGTTGATAAGTATCAGGTCAGGATACCAAGGTGCACTGACCAGATATTGGATGCTTTATGGGGAATTCTGACTCAACTATTCCTCTCCACTGCTGTGAGCAGCGAAAAAAAAAAAAAACCAAGAGCTGGGGATGGAGAAGTCTAACAGTGCTCAGAGAGATGTCGGTTCTACAGAAGCGGGCTGTGATTTGGAGTGTTGATTATCCACACTTGTGCTTCTACACTGAATAGAGAACTCATCATTTAAAAGATTACCTTGTAGATGATGATAAGAGCACATTTTCTACCTCTGCAGACAACATTTGGGCTGTGACAACCATTATGGGTGGTGCTTTTATCAGTGATTTAGAATGGAACTGTCAAAAACTTTAAAAGGTTCTATTAAAGTAATGTGGATTTATCTATGTAAGAACCCAGTTTTGGCTTCCTTTCCTATTAGGAGTGTGCAGCTGCACAACAGGGCAGTCAGCACCCCAGCCTGCTAGGAGGTCAGGCAGTTGGTTAGTAGCCCAGATTTGAGAATCCCTAGAGAGCCCTCTGGAGAGCAGAGCTTATGGATGTTTAGAAACAGTCCTGCTGTGTCCTTTGTGGGGCGGCAGTGTTCCTTGGTTTGCAGTGAGGTGGGGTGGAGTAGCTGAGCGCTAGGACCCCAAAATCCCTGCTTCTGTTGTCCTGCGGCATGCACACGAGTGGATTTGATTGCAGTGTTTGCAAATGTGGCGGAATATTAAAAATTGAAATGTAGTAGTTAGTTCTACTGTATCATCTTTCAGTTTATTGATACTGAAATTGTTCTACGATGTTGGGAGTCTTAATGCTCTGCTTTTGTTGTGTCTTTTAATACGATTTCAATGTATGACACTGAAATTTTCCTTTACCCAGCTGGGTGTTTTCAACTGAGGTATTGATTCCTGCTATGAAAGCAGTGTTAGCTGATACTGGTTAGTAGCAGGAGCTTTGAAGCTTCAGAGGAGGAGAGCCCCAGGAGATCCGTGTTACTGTCCACCTGGTAGCCAGAGTAAGAGCTACCACAGTACTTTGGCTATCTCCTCCTTGTTTCCATTGCCCGCTTTGTTTCCTTCCCTCTAGCACTTCTTTTTGGAAAAGTCCTTCTCCTTTCCCTTGGTTGTAATCACTGCTGTGAATTGCAGACTCATCAGTCACTACAACTTGGAAAATGGTTGATCCTGCTCAGCACCAAAACAGAGACGTGTTTGCAGCTGAAGTGCTTTTGCAGGCCAAAAGGGCAGCTCATACTCTCCCAGTTTATTTGCCCACCCATAGTCATAATGTATCACGGAAAGTTACCATCTGGGAAGTTGAATTATGTTCTTGAGAACGGTTGTAGTAATGCAGGGGGGTTGGCCAAACTTTAGGGTGGGTAATTGCATGCTTCCTACCCAGAATCCCCATGGGAATTTCATTTGGACATAGGATCATTGGCTTTTTGCTCCAGTGAAAAGGCAAACAGTTACAAGAGAGTCTTCATGCTGATGGCAGTGGGTGTGGAAGCACTTGATAAGCCTTGCAGCACTTCGCTGGTTAATGCAGGGTAGTTGGTCTCCGAAAATGTCCTAAAGGCTATCAGGAAAATTCTGCTTCCAAGTGAAACCAAAACATGAGCATAACCTGGCAAACAAAGATATGGCAGAAAAGAAGAAAAAAGAAACTGCATCAGTCTGTACCAGTGAGGGTCGAACGGTGAATCCTGCACTTCTGGAGGGTCTAGACAGATCCAAACACTGGTCTGAGAATATCAGAAAGTGAGACCTGGAGTAATCATTTGTTAAGAGTTTTGATTTCATTTCCCGGAGTGATAATCACCAGTAATCTTTGAAATCCGCATGCTCTTGGCTACTTGACCACTTCCTTCGAGAGTGGCCACTTGACCACTACCAAAGAACTGGAACTCGGAGAAAAGAGTGAGGCTGAAGGGTGACGGTCACTGAGACAAGCAGAGAAAGCACATAGAGATGCACGTGTAGTGTCAATTGGTGTGAGCTGGAGCATAAAGGAAAAAAATGCCAAGAAAACAGTCAGTCACTGATCCTGACTTTCTCCAGAACAGTGTTTTAGACAGAGGGAACAGTGACAGCAGTGTTGTCTCAGGTACTTGTGTCATAGAAAAGGAGAAAGTGTTTGAGCAGCAGACTACTGGGGTTTTAACCTGAACACAAATGGGACATCTGTGACATTTCAGCCGAATGCCCATCAACATACCATTGTGCTTCCAGAGACACCTCAATTTATTCCAAAAGAATAAACATAAGTAAAATTTCAGGTCATTAAAAGAGTGAGTTACCCCATGAAAGGAGGATGTGCATTAGTAGGAAAACGAAACTGTGAAAGAATACAAGCAAAAGAGTATGGGTTATTAGATTCAACATATAGCAAAACTCTTGTTCATGATATAAAGGGGTACCTGTACTGGTGGGCAGATATGAGAACTGTCAAGGGAGAAACTGAGAATGTCTTAGAGGTAAGTTCTCTAGTGAGCAGGCAAAAATTCAGTTATCTGGGAAGTCGTGTCCCTGGGAGCTTCCCCCTGTCTGAATACAGACAAGTACAGGCTCACTGCTTGCAAGCGGGGTCACCAAAAGAATCAGTTGTCACCCTTTGGACATTGTAAGGCTTGGGAGACAGGAAGAGGGAACCCTTGGCCTCTGTGTAGGCTGAAAGGATATTTATATATATTTAAACATATGTATTTATGTATAGATTCGAGGCCAGGCTGGATGAGGCTTGGAGCAACCCGGTCTAGTGGAGGGTGTCCCAGCCCATGTCAGGGGGGTTGGAACTAGATAGACTTTAAGATCCCTTCCAACCCAAACCATTCTGAGAGTCTGTGATATGTAAAGGAAACGTTTTATACAACCAGAAAACATAAGTGTTTTGGACCGGATAAAATAGAAACCAAGCTTTTTCAGGTTAGAAGGCATGTAGCGAATCATGGAATAGGTTGGGAAATACCTTTAAGATCATCAAGTCCAACTGTACACCTGGCATTGCCAAGTCCACCACTAAACCATGTCCCTAAGCACTGCATCTACATGACTTCTGCACACGGCTGACAAACAAAATGACAAGCTTTCCCAGTAGTCTAGATTATTATTTCCAGAGAGGAGTCAGAACACAAATCTGCACATAGTCTGTGGCTAGCTGAAAGTTTCTGTTGCTGAGGGGAGTGTTTTGGTTAAACAGGCTTTTGCTTACAGCTGTCACTACATCCTCAATGGTAATACTTAAAAGTGTTGCTGAAAATCCTGTTTATCTCTTTAGAAATTAAAAAAAAATAATACCAGAGAAGGTCTGAAATATTTATTACAGCCTCTAATAAACTCTAGGATTGAGGAAGGTTTTCCAAAATGTTGGTGGGCTGCAATCCATACATCTGGTGGGGGTTGCTGCTGCTGTTGCTGCCTTAACAAACGTTAGTAGCATCCTGCATAAGCACAACTTCAGGACGAAGCAATTCATAAATTGGTTGTACTTGTAGAGATTAGTTGCTTTTGTGTCTGGCAGTGGGAGGGAGCCAAATGATTTCCAAAAATTGGTTGTACTTGTAGAGATTAGCTGCTTTTGTGTCTGGCAGTGGGAGCCAAATGATTTCCAGGTGATTCACTGACCACCTCATTGTTAACAGTGAGTGTGCCAGATACCCACAGACCTGAAATAACAGTTAATTCAAAAGCCTGAGCCAGGTTTTGTTTTACTCCTGATTGTTGAATGTGCCACAACTTCGCTTCCCACAGAAGCACTGATGAGCTATTGCTATGCTAGAAATTTTTCAGACCAATCTTTCTGCAACAATGAGCCTGTGAAAGCTGGGAGAATGATACACTGCTGCTGTTTCCAATCTTTTAATCGATCTCCCCTGTCTAACTAAACAAAGGACCCTTCTCACAGAGACAGGTGAGGGCAGCACATGTGAATATCCTGACAAAAAGTGAAATGACTGCAGCAGTATCTCTCTTTGTCAGATGGGTGAGTGGTGTTAAGCAGACAGCAAACCTGCCTCAGCTGTAGCCGCACGGAACCGAAGGGCTTTGTTAACTGCCTGGGGCTGGGGGGAAGCAGAGTACATTTGAATGCTTTGCAACCTCTTTGAGCCTGAAATAGTAAACTAGAAATAGCAAAATTGCTGCTACGTATCATAGAGGCCAAAAGCTTAGCAGGAATCAAAAAGGATTAACATTTTATAGATTTGATAGGGCTGGAAAGAATATGAAGGGTTGGTGTTGTCTTCTGAAACAAAAGTGAATTGAGAGAGCTACAAAGCCAACTGCTCGGTCTGTAAGCCAGCCTTTTAGTGATGGAAGGAAGGAAGAGCCTTACCACTGGAAATTAATGCTAGAGGACTCTACATCCCAGGATATATCTCAAAAAGAAATGTGAGGAAGGGTCAAAAAATGTAAGTTTTTAGAAGATGTGAGAATTTTTTTGATATAAACTGCTTCTAGTACCCTGAAACTGTTTCAAAAGGGGTCTGACACCATTGCCACCCGCTAATGCACAAGCAAACAATACGTGTTTCATATTTGTGGCTGAAGAAGAAAGCATCTGCTTTCTATAAATCAGTACATTTAAAGTTCATTGTAGACTGCATATTTCATTAGTTAATCTTTTTCCCAAAGTGCGACATGATTGAAATCTATTCTGACTTTCACCATTAAGTCAACTAAATCAACAGAGCAAGTGATCAGTGTCTTTCCCACTTACTAAGTTGCTGGTGTGGCAAGAATAGTGTTTGCTGTGATGCCCTAGCAGAGTTTTTCTTACTTTGCCTTTTTCTTTTATTGTTGGAATCATTCTTGATATTTAAGGTCTAATCTTACCTTCCTCTCTCCCTCCTAGTGTCTATCAGCTTGTTGTCAAGGAGGAGAAGCTGCAGAAAGCACGGAGAGCTGCAGACATCATTGAATGCTTCTCTGTCCCAGTGAGCTACAAGAACGCTTCCACTATTGATTCACCACACTACTTTGCAGCCGAGCTGAAACCCATCAACCTGCCCGTCACACAACCGTTCACAGTGGGCGACAACAAAACCTACAATGGCTACTGGAATGCTCCGCTTTCTCCCCTGAAAAGCTACAGCATATACTTCCAGGCTCTTAGCAAGGCAAATGGAGTAAGTGCAGAGAAAATTGAATTTGGGTCTGTATATATGACCACCTCTGTTTATCCTTCTCATACTTCCTTCCCCATCAGATGCCAGTTTAACTCCTCCTTATTATGACCCTCTTATAGACATTTTATGGAAATTAAGCATGCCACCACTTGTCTTTCCCTTGTTCCTCCCTGATGCCTAGATCCAATGAGAAACCTGCTGGGGAGCCGGAGTATGTAAAGGCACATGTTGGCATGTGATTTACAAAATTCACTGCTTAGAATTTGGATTTTTTTTCCCCTTTCTTGCATATGCATGAATGTCAGAGTAGGGGTTACTGTATTTTTAAAAGATGTAACTGCAATACCCTGATAGTCTCCCGTGCACAGTGCTTGTGATCTGGAGGAGACATTATGAGATGAGAACTACCCAAAATTTGGGTTGCCTTGTAGCTGGTGGTCACACCATCATGTAGCACCTGCGGTTGGGGGTTTCAGTCTGAGTAAGTCGTACTGCAGGGGGGACTATGTGCGTGTCTTCCCTACTCCTTTTGAACACCCTTATATATATATTTTTACATATACTTTGTGATATTAAGTTTAAAATGGAGATGGCACAGGAAATATAGTTTGCTGTATTCCAAGGCTCAAATGATGTGCCCATAATACCCCAATAGATTCCGTCACAGGAAAACGGAAAGCCTCTTTTCCCTCTTCTTCTTTCCCTCTCGCCTAGAATAGTCTGTGACCCTCTCTTTTCACTTTCCTGTTTCAGGTCTGTTCACCTAACAGTGTACAGGCCAGATCCAGCCTAAGCAGTCATTCACCTTCCTCCTCTTAGACTCCCCTAATTGTTTTTCCGTATCACGTAACATGACACAACTTGCATCTTGGCACTCCGGCCTCATGAAGAGCCTTAGGGCATTAACATGGCATCAAGAAGTTGGGTTGCCAAGTGCGTTATAAGCCCGTTTGCCAGTCCTTTCATGAATCTGACTTTAACATAGATGAATTCTCTATCACATCACCTCTGAAAGAGAAAAATTAGAAAAATCAATCAAAGGTGAATGGTGCAGGCGTTGGTCCCCACTTGGGATGGTGTCTTTTATACCCAAAAGGCAGCCGCACATCACAGAGGCCCGTACATCATTTAACAGGCTAGCAACGCCAGTGAATGTTCACAGCATATCTTGGTGTTTTACTGTCCTCATTTATCACCATTCTGCAGAGTTTCTGCTGTGTGGCTGACAAGCACAAATCTCTTCAACACCGTGCTGGTTTTCACCTTGGTTTCCTTTCTAGTCGATATAGTTTCCTTCCAGCACTACTCAATTAATTCAATTTTGGATCTGCCTTTATAAAGGAAATTGTGAAATAGATGTATATGTCTCTCTGTGTCTAGTTAGTTCCCCTTTGTGTGATAGTTAATTGCTAGTGAATGGATCCCCAGGGAAGAAAAAACTTTATTTGCTTAAGTACAATATAATATGCCATAAATGGGTTATATGAATGGAAATGTAGGCTTCCTGTGGCATTCTGGATCAAGGCAGCGCTAGTGTGCGGTTCCTGCTTTTCCTGCGTCTCTGTAGCTGGCGTGTTGCATCACACGCCGCAAGGCGCTAAGGACTGGGAAAAAGGGAACAGGCTTCGGCCCTTCTAATAGGAACACAAGACTGTGAGGGACTTTTAAAGCATAAGCTAACCAAAAGATACGTGCTTACATGTCCCTGAAGTGCAGTGCTGGAGGAAAATTATAGAGGAAATGTCCAAGACTGGAATATGGATCTTTATAGAAGTAGCTGTGATTCTTTTTGTTCTTGATAAAACCCTTAAGGCCCACATTCCAGCATTAGGGTCTGATTTGCACCCAGTCTTTTGCAGCTGAAAACTGTTAAGTTTTGTTTCATTCCCAGAATCCTCTACAGGCATAATTTATATTTAATAGTTCTGGGGTTTCACTTATTTCTACGACTTGAGCAAGTTTGGTTTTTGTGAAGCCTACTTATAATTATGGCTGCAACATGGCTTTTTTGATAATGCACATCTGCAAAAATTCTGAAAATGTAACAATTTGGCACAATTGAAATATAGCCTTATGTTTCCTTGCACATGAAAAACTTAACAGAACATTGCCACTCATTTTTTTAATTAGGATATTCTATCATTTCATTAATCACTGACAGTTGTGGAATGATGAAACTTCTTTCCACACCTGGAACCTGCAATGAGAAACCTTCGTGCAGTGAACCAGAACATCTTCCTTTGGAAATGTGGGACTCTGGGGAGAGCTTAATTTGAAGCAGCATTCTGCATTTGGTCAAAAAGCTTGATTAGGAGGAGGTAGAAGTGTTACAGGAGTTCTGCATTGTTTCAGCTCCCCTACGGGGGAGGGTTGGGCTCATTTGGTGTTCTCGTCTGCTCTGCAGCCATTAGCCGTGATTGTTAGAGTGAAGGGAACGTAATTAACAGCTGGATGAAAAACAAGTGTGGCAAATTGCTGCAAAATCAGATCAGGAGCTTTTCTGCCTTCTCCTGTGCAATGCTGTACTTGTTGGAGGGTTTGAATGAGAGCGCTGGCTGAATCCTTTTCTGCGGACAGTCGCATGGAGCTTGGTCAGTGTGGTGCTGCTTCCAGACAGGGGCCTAACTAGAACATGTGTGAAACAGAAGAGTTTTCAGCTTTGTTACACAAAGCGCTTCCAAATGGTGTGAATTTCCCTCCT
>NW_010247117.1:5532-15292 GCF_000690775.1 Eurypyga helias | reverse complement strand
AACCGAAATGTGTCAGAGTTTGAAGTAAGAGGGGGAAAAAAAAAGAGAAAACCCAACAGAAGCTCTGGGCTTGGTAACTGTGGGGGTGAGAAGCGCCGTTAGTTACTGTTCAAACGTTGGAGACAGCACAAGAAGCGGCACAGGAACTAGAATGGGCAAGTAGCATTGCCGTCCTCGGGCAGGATGCCCACCAGGCTGTTGCAGCCATCCAGGTAGTCACCCCATGTTTGTCCTGGTGCCACCCGCTACCGATGGTTGCCTGGCAGCATGAAGCTCTCCTGGTGTGGAAAACCGCCCTGGGCTCAGCCCCTTCACACCACCAGCCCTTTCAGTGCTTCAAAAGGTGTTGCCAGGATGGCAACACTGTGCTACTCCTTATCCTCTCTTATCCTTACACTGTCTTAATAATCAAAGTGTTGTAGGTTTTCTTCTCCCCGAGTTCTTTAGGTGGGTCATTGTGGGTGACAGTCTCTGCTCAGTGATCCAGCAACACGCTCGGATGGGGAGAATTCTTTGGCTGCTGGGTGAAACCTGCCTGAATCTTTCAGCAGCTCAGAAACCAGAACGTCCTAAAAATCCTTCCTGGAGTTGCATTTTGCCTCACTGAGTTAAAATGAAACCTGTGATGGCACAGTTGCAATCAATAACTCTTGGCCATTTTTCCTGGAAGTGGGAGAACAGAGGGGGGCTGGGGGGGTGGTGTGCAGCGCAGCTGGCAGCGATGTGTGGGACCAGCTGCTCCTGCAGCCTCGTGCTCCAACAGGTGAGGGATGTTTCAGGCCAGCATTGTGAAAAGGAATCAATGAGAATATTATTTTTGAGGGAATGATAGACTCTGTAGAGATTCTTATTGATTTTTTTTCCTCTCTAATGACTTGTACTACATGCACAATCGGGCAGTTCATTATTATCAGGGGACTTCAGGCTGGATTCTAGATGCTGACAGGTCTAATCACCGTGCACAACATTCTTCTTCTGGGACATTTGGAGGTATGGATAGAGCTGCCAGCAGAGAGGTGGCATTCATCCCTGTGGTGATGGCCCATGAAAAAAAACAGTGAGGTACTTCAGGTCAGCACGAGCCCTATTCTGAAAAATGAAGCAGCACCAAGACCGCCTGCGTTGCTTCTGTGAAATATCAAACAGCTTCGAGGAGCTGTGTGTTCAGTAGGATTTCAGGTGTACGGTTTTGTTCACGTACGTTCACTCCTTGAAGCTTCTGGGACAGAAATAGAGCAGCTGTGGAAGAACATCACACCTGGCAAGCTGCTGTTTCCGCATCTGGTTGGCCATCTTGGTCTGGAGTAGAAATAGAGCAGCTGTGGAAGAACACACCTGGCAAGCTGCTGTTTCCACATCTGGTTGGCCATCTTGGTCTGGAGTATGTGGGCCTGAGTGTTTCTTGATAGTTCTCTCAACAGTGTAAATAAAATCGTCTAGTGTCTACCTCTCATTTGAGAGTTTGGGAGGTGTGGGTATTCAAAGATTCACTGCCTGGCATTGAAATAACTTTCTGTTGTAAATAATAAAAGCCCTAAACACTTTGTTGGACCACCCTTCTACAAATAGCATGGATATTAAACCCAGCTGATAATTGGAAAGGCAATACTAGGTTTAGCTTGGTCTCTCGGAAAATGTAAGCTGGCAATGGAAATTGTAGGAGAATCAGTAGACCTTGCACAGTTACGTGCACATGTTCCATTTTCAAGGCAGCAAACAGTTGTCTCCAGTGGGAGAGAAAAGAAACGCAAGACCTAGAGCTCTCCTGAACTTGGGCAAAATTGGAAAAAAAAGTTCCTCAGTGGACAGACCCATGGTTTCTGTCCTATGGGAAGCAGGTTGACAACAAGCAGCAAGCTTGGTGTATTGCTCTGGGACACTGGGAACGAAAGTTGAAACTGAGGCTGAGCAGGAGGTTGGTGGTTACTTGTTTTGTCTGTGCACCAGCAGCTGTTAAAAGTTGCCTCTCCCCGGCTTGAGGGGCCTGACCAAACCGGGCCTGGTGCAGGGCAGCCCCGAACGGTGCGTGTGGGGACAGCAGGTCTCACTCGTGCTGGCAGGTGGTTCTGCAGCCGAGGCGCTGCTTAACCAGTGCAAAGGCATAATCATAGTCAAGGAAAGAAAAAATTGTGGGTGTGAAAACAGATGGATGAAAAAGCTCGGCTTCTTCTATTGTTGTTTGTAGTCTGTAAACAGCAAGCTGTCATTTTAAAGGAAAAGGAAAAAAAATCCTTTGCCCTTGTAGGTTGTGAAGATGCAGCTGTCACATAAACATATGTCCTGCTGCCCTCCTAGCCTTTTTCTGCAGAAAATTGTTCCCAGCCAAACACTAAATAGGCAGAGGTAGAACTTGTCTTGTTATCATCCAGTGTACTTCAGTGAAATGTGCATTTAGGAACCCAAGTAAGTAATAAACAGTATCAGTTCCCTTTCTTTGAAAAAGGAAGAAACAAACTATATTAAAAGAAAATTCAGGGGGATGTAAAACCAGCTCACGGTGTGTATTTCCAAGTCTGTGTGCGTGAGGTGTGTTGGCAGAGGAGTGACCCAGCTCCTCAGCACAGACTGTGTCCTCTTCAGAGCATCTCCAGCTCGTTCTGACTGTAGGTCTGGGTCTGCCTTCCAGGAACAGTCTACCAGCACTCCGAAACACAGGCCCCATATGGTCTGTGTCCATGGTGTAAGGGCTTCAAACTTCAGGTGAGGGCACACCCTTATCTTGTTTTATTCACATGGAAGTAAGTTCCAGAAAACAAACTTATGTAAATACGTCCCAGTAAAGATGTAGAAGGGCTTCATACGCAGTAAGCTTTCTGGTTACAAAGGACATTTGAAAATGGAAGTTGGATCAGGTGATGTAGGATGTATTCATGCAGTGTTTTCCTGTTCCAGGAACTTGGTTAAAATATGCCTACCCTGTGCTCTTACTGTTGGATAGAAAGTGTCTGCCTTAACCTGGCAGTGATACACAGCCAAAGTAGTGGTGCTACAGGGATCTTAAACTGAGTCATTCCCGTGGCTTCAGCCAAAATACACAACAGATGTGCTGAGTATGTAGGACCTTGGGTCATCGTTAAGGTGGTTGTACACATATAAGACCTTATAAAACTTCTGTGATAAAATGGGAATTAGGTATCCCAGTGTTTAAGAGAACATTCAGAAACAACACAGAGACTGAAATTCAAGGAAATAATTTTTTTTTTTTACAACTTTTTATTATCTGTTTTTTCATTATTTTTCTTCAAGCCATCTGGACAGATAATTGAGAATTATCTACATTGTTTATTCCTGCTTTACTATTGGTTAGACAGAGCATCTTACTTTATTGTGAACAGGAAAGCACCTTGTCTGAATCAAAAGTAGTATTTTTCAGAAAAAAATGTGTGGGGGAAAAAAAAATTTCTTTTTTTTTTAAATAACATGTATTTATTCTGTTTCTTGGTAGAAAAGTTCATATAAATTCACAATTCTTAGCATCAATCCAAGAAAAATAGAGTGAATTTAAAGAGATGTCATTTTTATGAGGCAGCAAAGAGATGAGCGGTGTGTTGATCAATGAGGTGATTAATGGAAATCGATGGAATAATCAGCCCTAATCAGGAATATGGACTAAGTTCAAGTCTTTAAACTTAAGCATCACTAGTAGCTGGACATCTGGTGTCTGTGCAGGTTTGTGTTATGTTTTCCTTCTCAGAAGATGCAATTTGCTATGAAGTTCTGAAGTCCAGATGTCTTGTTCCTCTAGTGATTGATTGCCCTTGCTTTTGGCAGTGCCAGATCATGGTCTTCTAATAACTGTGATTGTCTGTGCTAACTGCAGCAATTAGTCGATGTAGATGCAAACAGAACACGCTGCATCCTGTCTTCTCAAATTACCCTGTGGGAGGGTAATGTTCAGGAATATGCACATGCTCAAATGAGATCAGTTGCAGCATCATTAACAAGATTTCAGTTTTTGTTTTCTCACTTCTTCTTTTCTCGGCATTGACTAATTTATCCAGCTCTTTGTTACATTTTGAAGCTAGCAGAAAGCAGCAAATACACAAGAAAATTTTCCTCAACAAAGTGTGAACAAGTGTCCACCTACTTTTAGACTGCAAAAATGCTATCTTGGTGTTTTTAATTTATTTTATTTTTCAACACCGATTTTCTGGTCACCTTGTCCTGGATTGTAAACTACATCAGGATCTATCTGTCTTAAAGTTCCCAGCATTATGTGCTGAGGCTGTGCTCTGAAAATGTTTTTCCCACTTCATATATCACCGCTAGTAATAAAGATTTTGGATTTCCAGAATAGCTGGCTGTTCGAGCTGATTATACACGAGGCAGAGATGAATGTGGAGCTCTGTGGTGCAGCTCTGTTGACTCTGTGGTGCCAGCGGTTGTACAAGTTGTGTAGAGGAGTGGATTTTTGGGAGAGAGACTGGTCAGTGCACCAACGTGAGATGCCTCTGGTTTACTGGGATAAACAGTGCTTCAGTCCCACTCTGGGGCTGTACGGCTGGGATAGGATGTCCTTAACAGACTCGGTGATCCAGGCGTTGAGGGCAAGATTGAAGGGACAAGTTGTCCTTCTGAATCTTTTGTTGGTTTTAGGCTATCTGCTTGCATCCAGATAGGGTGGCTGTCTTGTATCTATCCGGAGAAGTGTGGCCAGCAGGTCGAGGGAGGTGATTCTGCCCCTCTACTCTGCTCTGGTGAGACCCCACCTGGAGTGCTGCGTCCAGCTGTGGAGCCCTCAACATCAGAAGGATATTGACCACTTGGAGCGAGTCCAGAGGAGGCCACAAAGATGCTCAGAGGGCTGGAGCCCCTCTGCTATGATGAAAGGCTGCAAGAATTGGGCTTGTTCAGCCTGGAGAAGAGGAGGCTCCGAGGAGACCTCATTGCAGCTTTCCAGTGCCTGAAGGGGCTACAAGGGTGCTGGGAGAGGACTTTTTACAAGAGCCTGTAGTGATAGGACAAGGGGGAACGGGTACAAATTGAAATCAGGGAGGTTGAGATTAGATATCAGGAAGAAATTCTTCCCAGAGAGGGTGGGGAGGCACTGGGACAGGTTGCCCAGAGAAGCTGTGGATGCCCCATCCCTGGAAGTGTTCAAGGCCAGGCTGGATGAGGCTTGGAGCAACCTGGTCTAGTGCAAGGTGTCCCTGCCCATGGCAGGGGGGTTGGAACTAGATGATCTTTAAGGTCCCTTCCAACCCAAACCATTCTATGATTCTATGATTCTATGAAAGGGATGAGAGGGAGTCGCTCTCACGTTTCCCACTGTGGATCCTGCAATTGTCCCCCTCTTACATGCAGCCTGATCGTGAGGAGAAAGGTGTGATGGGACCGTGTGCTTCTGCTCAGGCCAAGGAGGATCTGTGACAGATGGAACAGGGTTTTTCCAAGGACAAATTTCACAGTGTTCATCTTACTGCTTGAGGATGGAATGAGGTGCTCAGCAGTGAATCTGCTAGGCTGTTGTTTCCAGAGCACAGACAGCATCCATATTAATGTGGCATTGGTACATGCAGTAATGTATGCAGGATTCCTTACACCTGAGACGTGTACAAGAGCGTGTAAGACATAAAGCATGAGGAAAACCCTGTAACAGATTACTGCCTGACAAAGTCAGCTCTTTAGCCAAAGCAACACATTAAGGTTTGGACGGCAATCGCGCATTGGGCAGAAGCGATCCATGCCAATAAGGGCTGTGGAACGAGGATCTGGGGGTACCAGAGGGATGTGTTTTCAGCAGAGGTGTCCTGAGAAGGCTGCTGGGTTTGAGCTCTTAGTTAAGCCAAATGCAACATTGCTGTTCTGATCCGAACTCCTGTTTATGCAGATCTGTGGGTTCTCAACAAAAGCGTTGGGTTTTGTCCCAGCTCTGCAATGAAAAACGGCAGCGGTGTGGGCTGTGTTTGAATGGCTCATTTGGCAGAGCTGGCCACACAGCATGCTGTTGTGCTTCACATACATAGCAGAGAGCTGAAATATTCAAATGACTGCTTCGGTGTCTGTTTGCCATGTGTTTAAATAAATACCCAATTTGCAAAATTTGCAGTAATGATGCATAAAAATTAGATGTAGAGTTGCACGTACTTTTGACCCAAGGCTTGTCTGCCTATTATAGATCAGGTCATTTAACGGGTAAATTCTATTAGTTAATCAGCCAGTTATGTGGGACCCATCACTCACACTCATGGAGTGTGGAAAAACATGTTGTCACTCTTAACTTCTCAACAGTTAGAGAAGCAGCTGTATGCAAGTCCATTAGTATGGAGTGTTTTATGCAACCAAGACTCTTCGTGGAATTTTCAGAAGTGAAGTGTAAGAAAAATGCTTACTTGTTTTCGTACCTTTTTAAGGGATTATATGTTTATTGTAGATGGGCAAATTACACACCTTGATGATGTTTTCTTGTTGTGTGTTCTTTTTATCTATTTTTCAGGAAACAAAAATCAACTGTGTCCGGCTGGCAACAAAAGGTATGTGGGTCTCCTTTTCCTGCAAAGCACAATGCCTGTAATGTGAAAGCTGCAGTGGTGACACAACTTGATTACAGTTACTATTCAAAGAACAAGCCTCCTTTTATTATTTTTTATTATTATTATTTTTAAGGAAGATTTCAAAGGCAGAACAACAATTTCCAGAACTACTTCACTATATGTGTGGACTCTGTTATTTTTTAAGATAGGGTATCTCTCGCTGTTATTCTGTCGACAGCTTTCCTGTCCTGCGGACTGTTCCTGCTGCTGGCAGACCGTCACCAAAAAAGTGACATTAGCTTCCTATTAACTTCATTCTCTCTGCAGCTGTATAAAGTAGATAAGTAAGAGGGCATCTCACATAAACCTAACCTTGAACACAGCAGGGCACAATTCTTGCATCACACCGTTTTCATGGTGTGATTCAACAAACTACTAAAGTACATTCCTTATTTTCATTGCAATTAGTCCGAAATAGACGACACTGGTAGGTCCAGTAGACCAGACTGAGCAAACCCCACACCAGTATTGTGAAGATGCCCGGCTCCCACCCCAAGGTTGGTCACAATGTGTACCTCTTGATGGACCAATGATGACAATGCCTGGGTTCCTTCTTTGAGTTTAGAGTTGCTATTAACAATTCTTCAAAGAACTTCAAAGTCACCCCAAGGGCCACTTTACCAGCAAAGGTGTCAGAAACTAATTTACTTGAGCAGGAGTAGCTGTAAAAAGGACTTCCTCAACTCATGTTATAGTCTCAAAATGCGCCATAAGGAAATGATAGGGTAATTGCCATGGGCTGTGCTGCAGGTAGCTCTCAATTTCCAAAACTTAGGGCTGTGTCTTCTGCTCTTGCTGCTTTGCTGTAATAAATGTAAATATGGAAATAAATGTATTATGGCCTGTGGAGTCTTTTGAGAGTTAAACAAAATGGCCAGGAACCCATGACTCTTTTTTTCCTTTGAGGCACCATCCCATTTTTTCCATTCTTTTCACTCCTTTCTGTCTTGTGCCAGTAACAGAAGTTAATTGCTTCTAGGTACTTTCTCCTGATCACTTCTGTATCTGCACTTACAGAGGAGTTGGGAGGGCTCAGAGAAGTCCCAGCTAACGGTTGTTGGGTAGCAGAAGAGGAATATTTCCATCTTTATATGGAGACATCCCGCAGGCTGTTGTAGAAAGCTGTGCACTGGGATGGCAGGTGCTGCGTGAAGTTCCCACCCGTGCAGCTGTTTTTTACTGCTGAGACCAGATATGCAAACTGGTGGGGCTGTAAGCAGTTGTGTCACCGCTGAAAGCCAAGGAGGATGAGCCATTTCTCCCCTTTCTCCCTTTCATCTGTGGCTCTGGTGCCCCCCATATCCTCTTGTTGCTTTCCTTTTTGAAAGTCCCTTGTAAAATCTTTATTTAGTTCATTTTTCTGGGTTACAAACATGCTCTGTGTCTCAGTCTTCCCTCTTTCACCCTCAGTTTTTCCAGGTGGTAGTGACATGACCATTTTGAACCCCTTATTTTGGCTTTCTGGTGGTAGAAAGACAAAGAACAGGACTGGATAGGAGGAGTCTGCGTGAAATGAGACTCCCCGGGGTTTTCCCAGGGCATGACTAGAGGTTTCTTCATGAGAAAAGAGAAACTGGATTAATCCTGTTTTGGAATCCTGTTTCAGTGGTTCCTTTTTCTGAAGTTGGTGGAAGAATGTTGTCATGCTAGCAGGAAAGGTATTTGCTCTGTGAAGTTCAAAGAAAAAAACCCCAAAACCTCATGTAGTTTGAAAAGTCCCATTCTTCACGACCTTTTGATTTGTACTGTCTGATTTGGGTACTTCAGAAAAGTGTCACATAAGTGTTTGACCTGGAGTTGACTTCTGCAAACTGATGTAATTTTCATTAACCTGTTGGGTCACCAGGAAAAGTCAATAAGCCACCCTCATTCTGGCGTTTCTGAGTGCCATCTCTTTTTAAAAAGGGATCTTACTAATAGTAGTTTCATAACAGCTATAAAAGAGATGGGTACAGCCTGAGGAGGCCAAGGTGTTTTGCTGATCTTATTTGTTATGATTTTTCTCAACTGACCTGAGTGGAAAAGGGCAAGGAATGATGGTCGTACTAGTGTTTATTCTCACTGTCTCAATGGACATAATTTTTGATTTATAGGCAGATATCTTATTTCTGTATGTCGAGTGTAGAAATTCCTTTTGTTTTTTCCCCTTGTCCTCAATCTGTGAATTGCCACGTTGTATTTCTCAGTGCCTGGCCATGAGCAAGGACACTGGGATATGCCCAGCTGGGCTCATTTTCTGCAATTTTAGCTCTTCAAGGTACAGTCTTGCCTGCGGCTCACAAGCGAGGTAGCGTCACACGCGTAGTCTCGCTAACGTAACAGTATCTCCCATTGCTGGCACCTGTGAAGTATGAGCAGCTGCTGAACAATGTGATTCTGTGGTTTGGAGCTTTCCCAGAGCTTCAGATTCCCATGTTTCATGAGGCTGAATTCCCACCATACATTAACTCCATATGAATGGAAAGACTCAGCCACTCCACATCGCAGCCCCTGGAGAGGGGTGTCAGGTCTGCCCCCTCTCTTGGTGGCAGCAGACAGAGACACTCACGAGTCTGTAATTACATTGTGACTGGATCAAAGGCTGGTAGCTGGGATGTTCTGCCTGACCTACTGTGTCTGTGCTGGCTCCTGTCTACTCATTATACTGATTATCTTCAATGCCACTGCCCCCTATTCGCCTTTCGTTGCATCGTTATCTTTCTGAGGATAGAATGAGCGAACCTGTAGCGTGCCTTGAAGGAGCCCATCCGAGCTGCCGGCAGAGATACCGCTGTGGTGCCTTTGGGAAGAGCCAGGTAAAAAGCCCTTTTTGGAGCCGGAGCAAATGGCAGCACTGACAGCTGAACAGCTCTGCTTTGAGTTGGTACCAGAGAAAAAGCGTATTTAGCTTTCATGCAAGAAAATAAATGCATACCACTGCTGCCAAACTAAACATTCATTTTGGGCTATAGGCCTCATTTTTGCACTCCTAGCCATTTGACTCTCCAGAAGCTCCATTAACGTTAGTGAAATGAGCTCTGATTTACACCAGTGCCAGGAAGATGAGGATCAAGACATGTTCAAGCAAGGCAAGGATTCTCTTGAAGGCCTGGGTTAACAGGGGCAGTAAATGGGGGGGGAGTAATTAGGTAATAAAGTGTGGTACTGGGGGATCGTACCACATCCTGGGTGTTGCTGCAAGGCACCTGTGCAGAAGCTGAGTAGCTTTAATTGCTTGAGAGACAGGA
>NW_010247117.1:0-5506 GCF_000690775.1 Eurypyga helias | reverse complement strand
AGTTTGCTTTGTATGTCCCATTGCCTCAAACCCAAGGAAATGCAAGTAAACAACTCTTTAAAAAGTGGTTTAGTCCATTAAAGACAGTTTTGGAGATTTCCCTGTTTTCTCTCCTGCCCTTTTAGCAAGAAATAGACTGCTCAGACCAACCCCTGTTCAGTTCAGCTCAGCTCCACGCAGGGGCTGCTTCCCATTTCTCCCGCTGGTGCACGTTTCCTCACGGTTTTCTGCGTGCTGCTCCTGTTCAGGTGATCTTGATTCTTGTGGTCACAAGAGACAGCTCTCAAATCTTTGTGTATTGGCTTATTAAATGTTGGGGGAGGAGGGTGTCAGCATTTCCGAGCACTAGGTCATGGTGCCAGCAGTGCATCCCCCAAGGCAGAGCTCGCAGGTACCCAACTGGGCGAGCTGCTGAGCCCATCCCCTTCCATCCCGTGTCTCAGTGCAAGAGCTGGCTGCTGCTGGGGGACGGGCAGCGACTCCTCATCAGCCTTTGCTGTGGTGACACTTGGCAATCCATCAGAAAGCTCTCGGCGTTTGTCCCGTCTGTGTAGCCATTTCACACTTTGCCCGCATGTTTTAAATCCACGAGCATTCTTAACCTTTTGTATCCGTGTGTGTATTTATTTTCAGGTTCATTGGTCTTAGATTTCTTACCACTTCCAGCCATAAACATCTCTCCTTACATGGACTACTCCTCTTTTTTAAATTACTGGAGTAACGTCGTCTTTCACAGCATTAGTCACTTGGATGCATATCATTAGGATAAAACACTCTTTAAAAATAAATTTCTAATTAAACCTCAATTTACCAGCTCTCTGCCATACAATTTTCATTCAGCCAGTTTATTTATTAGTTTTGCCATTTGGTTTCCTTGATAGCATTTCTTTTAATATGTCCCATTCTTTCTGAATTAACTGACTTGTTCTCCCTGTCTTAAAGCAACATATTTATATTGACACTTTATTAGAGAAAATTGCAACCTCTTACCAAGAGAAAACGATTACCTCTTGTATTCTTAAAGTGCATTAAATTAATTTCACAGTGTAATTGAAACCAAGGCAGAGGGCTCATTAATGGTTCCTTATCTCCTGATACTCATTTCTTCTTTCTTTAAAATGTGAGTTCTTGCAAATGAAAGAATGGAACTTTAATAATCATTATAAGGCACTTTTTTATTTTTTTTTTTCCTTTTTTCTTGTGCATGCTGCCTGGGAACGATTTTGCTTGTTCTTAGCAGTAATAGGTAGGCAACAGGTGACCACGCGCAACCCGCCCAGCCTCTTGAGCACAGGTGATTATCAGTTCAGGAAAAGGAAGGCTGTTCAAACTTCCGAAAGTCTGAGCAGCTTCGTGACTTTTGTTTCATATTTGGTTTGCATGCGAAAATACTGCTGCCGTTATTCTGACTACAGCGTAAAGGGGGCAGTGCTTACATGGCACTCCTTGTGCACTGAAGTGAATATACTGTGCCTGTGCAGAGGGTCACCTGGAGGTCCAAACACCACTTAAATCATCCTAGGAGCACTTGAGCATGACTGAAGAGCCCCATGGATCCCTTGCTGGCCCTCTGCAGAGGCAGAATATCTCCCGGAGCATGCAGGGACATGACCTTGCATCTTTGCATTAAAGTAGCTACTGCGTTTTCTGAGACTGATTACTGCACTTAGTCATCTGAGTCTTGCTGTTGAAGAAATGATGGCAGGAAGATGAAATCTAGATTCTGTCAGTTGTCTGTATAGAAACTTCTGCTGGATTCAGAGGCACTGCCGCATGGAGCCTCAGCCGCACTGTGTAAACCCGTTCACAGCGGGGAGGTTCTGAACTTCTCACGGGTTTCGCAGGTTCCATCAGAATGAAGCTGAAGATCTGTGTGTCATAAACTTGCCTCTTTGTGTATAGCACTAGGACCAGTACCCCCATTTCACTCCAGAAAATGTAAATATGGAGAGGAAATCCCATCAGCTTGTGGAAATATTTTCTTCTACTTAGCCGGAGGTGCATGGAATGACTCATTGGGATGTGACTGTTAAATGTGATTAATATAAGGGAGCGTTGGTTTCTCAGTTTTGGGATGGATTCAGTTTTTATAGGAACGTCCCTCTCCCAGTCCTGCAAGGTTGTATTGCTACCTAGCTGTGCCTTCCTCACCCAAAAATTATTTTAACTGCATAAGAGGGCAGCTGGAATGACAGGGGTCAAAAAACTACTGGGATTACTGTGAAGTGCTTTTAAGATTGAGAGAAATGGTCCTGGTTTTTTGTAGTGCATCAGCACTGGAAAAAGGGAACTTCCTGGGATTTGAATGCATAACCATTTTGAGACCTCAGAAATTAATCTGGGTCTGAAAGGTGGCCAGTGAAATCACAGGGCCAGGGGGAGACTGCAAAAACCAATGGACAATGAGGAAAAGAATTCCTACTATACGCACACAGTTTGCTGCATATGAAAACTGTTTGTTTAATAGCTCTTTCTGCCGCAAATTCATTTAAGAGGGCTCTGTTGTTTCCTGAAATATATTCTGGTTTTGTAGACAGATAATGTATTTTTTAAACAGATCTAATCCCACTTCAAATCTGTTTGTTATTGCATTTTGTCTTCTGATACACCGGAATGTTATTCCTTTGACAGGTTTATTCTGTTTTGTGCTATTTATTTCAGAGGGTTTTATCACACTTTTAAGTTAAATGCATGAAAATGGTTTGTTTTTCTTTTTCCCTCAAAAAAACTCTGCCTCTAAAAGTTACTTTTTAGCACAAGTTTATGTATCACCATAATTAATTGTTAATAACAGACACACTTGCGTTCCTCTTAGTGGAAAATATTCCCTTCTGAGAAGACAACTCAAACTTCCTGGCATATGCATGCCCACTTAGCTCAGTGAGCATCTTTATTTTCTCCAAATTTAGTATCAAGACTTACTTAGAGGGATTTAAAATGTTGACTGTAGGGGTTTCTTTAACCTAGGAAGCTAATGGACCCATTTTGACGTAGTGAAGAACCTGGTGCAAACCTGGCTGAGGCCACAAGTGTACTGAGTTGGATACCTCAGCCTGGGTTCTCAGGAACATTGTCTACTCCAGAGCTCTGCTGCACTGACAGACCCTGATCTTGGCCTCCTCAATTAAAGTAAGCAATGGGAGGGAAGAGGCTGGGAGAGGCATAGTGTTTAAGGTAAAATTTGGGATAGATTAGCAACAGTAGGTTGAAAATATCACCTCTGTAATTCAAAGCATCCACTGCTGCGATACACTGGGTCGCTTCGGAAAAGAAGGGTCTGTAGAAAAAGCAAAATAAAATGGATTATTACTTTGTGAGCCAAGTCCTCCTGGAATCAAAGCAGGTCTGGATTTACCTGGAGTGCTGTGAGGGCTGTCGTCCTCTTACATCACCCACCTGGTGTGAAAGGGTGCTACTGGCTGTGGCTGGTGGGTTGTGCAATCACCTTTGTTCTCAGATGAACCTGCAGCCAGGGAAAGGAAGGGGAGGGGACAGGGAGGAAAGGCAGTTGGACATTAAAGCCAGAAGTCAAGGTCAAATCAGAAAGGATTTGTTTTGGTTGATTGCATTTTAACGCAAGGAGCAATGCATGATGCCTTCCTTGTGAAATTCAGAGTATTTTTTCCCTCCCTTGTGCTTGAAGGTTTGCAGGGAGAACTGTCTGAATGTCCCCTGAAGCCTTCTGCAAGGGGCCCGAGAGATGGGGAGCGGAGGGAGCAGCTGCGAGTGGAGCAGCAGGAAGGAGGGCTGTTAGATTGTAGAGAACAGCGGTGTGCACGTTCCTGACCCTCATACCCTGACACCAACTTATTTGGGTTGTCAGTATTTCTTCCCTACATGCGGAGATGCTTTCTAAGGTGTGTCAGGTACTGTGGATACTTAAAAAGTTTTTCATAAACAGGCTATCATTGTTAGGGTCCTTAAATAGCACTGCCCACGGCATGACAAACCCAGGGCTATTACAAATGCGTTATGCCTCTGTTTACTTCAATAGATTTTTCAATGAGCAAATGTTCAGAAAGAGGGTTATTGTTAATGCATTAGCTTCTCAGTTTCCTCCAGGGACTGGACGTTTAAAAATCCTGTATGGTAGCATTAGGATATGTGACAGTGTCACCAGAGAGGTAGGTGTGAAAGAGGTTGTTTTGTGATACCACTGTAGAGTAAAAGAAAAATCTTCATTCAAGACATGCCTGAATGTGCTGCTTCCACTTGGCAAAGTACAGAAAGTTCCCCAGTATTTTATGCAGCACACGTAGAGTGTGTACACACAGGCTCCCTTATGCACTAGCCATATGACTCCTTTTTACTGTAAAATGGTGAGTATCCTCCTTAGCATGCTGCTCAGTCAGCTCAAGGCTGAAGTCTTGCCAGGCATGGGCTTTTTAGGCCACCGTGGCATTTAAAGCACCTTTGACCAGCTGGGCTTGAAAGGTGGCCTTATTTCATTATTCGTTTTATACCCACCCCTGGACTTTGCTCGCTGGTGTTCTAGCTTCTGCTGCTGGTCTGGTGTGGATTTTTAATGATAACCATGATGAGAGCAGAGTAACTGCTTAGAGAGGACTGGCTGGTGCACGGGTTAATTAGTTTTTGTTCGTAGGGTGCGATGTGTCTATTATACATCCCTAGCATTGTCATGCACTGTAAAGTTTTTGCCTGTAACAGTCAAAAATGTTGATCTCCCTCCATCTGTTTAAAACCGTACAAAAATTAAGTCACAACGGTAAATTTGATCTTGTATTAATGGGAATTTTACTTGGTTTCCATTTTTAGAATTTCAAGCTAGTTTCTAAATAGCTCCACGGAGACTTAAAATGGAAACATGCTATCACCCTCTGAACCATTGCATCACTTGTAGGCATCACAACAGCTGCTCTTCATCCGAGCTCTTCTTTCAAGTAAATGTAATAACCTGTCTCGTTTTTGGCGGCCACATATCTGCCTTTAGCACAAATTAAGTGCTTCTGTTCTGAAGAGAGAGGACGGAAAACAGGAGGAGAAAATAAAAGCCTTTGTGGTGCATTTACCTCGAATCTCCAGAATCAATTATTTTCTTACTGCTATTTTTAATTATCATTCAGTTTAGTAATGCTAATCTTGATTCCTCGCTGTGTGCTTACCCTCGTTCTCCTACAGATTCAACCTGTATGCCTGATAATCCCTCATATAAATTCTGCTCTGTCTTTCTCTCCAGGGTTGCTTTGTTTGGCTGCTCGCTCCTCTTAGAATATGGTTGAAAGCTTTGGTTCTCATCATTCTTTCCATTCCTTTTGAGCTTTTTTAAAGAAATGAGAACATCTAATTGTAGTCTTAAGCCTGTGCTGTTTGCAGTCTTCAATAACTGGAGGCAGAAAATTGGTGTAGGACATTAGGTGTATTGATAGTGTTGGTGATGTTCCTTTTTTTTAATGAATTACAACAGAGAAATAGCTAAAGTAGAATCTGTCTTTCAAATGTGATGAGCTGTTTCACTTTCTTGGCTTATGATCATAGAATCATAGAA